>NC_141617.1:33606659-33906659 GCF_047967505.1 Dipteris shenzhenensis | reverse complement strand
TGTCTTTGTTTTTGAGTAGGAGCGCTCTAGCTCCATGTGATTTAATCTTTGGTGATTAATAATTTGATTATTTACCGTGTATGCTATGGTTAAAGTGGATTCTACCACCCTTTGATTAGTGAAGGCTGGTTTCAGCTATTCTAGAAGTTCTTGGCCACCAACACATGATGGATCATGTATGACCACTTGGTGCCATCAAGCTTGTCTTCGGGAGCAAGCATGATGAAGAGGTCAGAAAGGATCTCATTGATCCAAGCTCAAGGAGCAACTACCTTCTATATATGAATATGTGCATCCTGCACAATGCAGCAGCTGAAATAACCTGAAATTAACCCTGAGGCACAAGGGCCTTGTGCAAAAATTGAGTCCAATTTGTACATCCTAGTAGAGTTTGCGGCGAGATCTTTTCCCATAGATGTAGCAGATCATTACCTATCCAGATTGTCAAATAGCTCGGATGATAGATGCAGGGAGACAGAGTCACCATAGTCACGTCTGTTGGACCTCGACACGATGAAAAGCCCCGTTTTTTCTAGAATCCGTATTCTTTTAAGTTTTGACTCCATAAATATTAAATGATCTAACGTTGAAACTTGAGAAAGGAGAATGGAAGCTTGAATTTAAATAAATTTGAAGAATGTGTTTGTGTCTTGAATTTTCTTTTTAGGTATCTTGACTTGTATTTCTATTTGTTCACTGTAAGCTGGAATCTAATATATCTCATTTGCCCCTATTCTTGTATATATTCAAGAACATTTCAAAACCTATCAGAACTTGAGAAAGGAGGTTGAAAGCTTGAATTTAAACTAATTTGAAGAATGTGTTTGTGCTTTGAATTTCTTTCATGTCTTGACTTGTATTTCTCTTTGTTCACTCTAAACTTGAAAATAACATATCTTATTTTCCCCTATCCTTGTATATATTAAGTATCAATTGGAAACTTATCCGTTTTGTCCGAAAAGACGAAACAGAACGAAACGTGTCGAACGACGAAACGAACGAAACATTTCTCGTAGCTATGGGGAAAGCATTACCATGGCTGGCCCCTCTCATCATACATGCGCTATATCATTTTGGAATTATTATTTGGAATCAAGAATACCCACTGCAAGCATTCGAAGGATTAACAATTCTTATGTTATAGTATATGCACGAGTCTCCAAATGGTTCTGCTCGAAGGGCATGCCTATTGACCATTACTGCCATATCACTTTTTAATAGATGGTTCCTTCTTGTGCTTGACATAGCAGGAGATTCATCAAGTCATTAGGGACAATCTTTGGCAGGTACATACCCATAGGACATGGGTGCGGCAGCCACATGCAACGAAAATGCCCTTCATCAAAGAGCATTTCCTCCATCTCAGTGAGGACAGCTTCATCCAGGGACAAGGGGACTTACAGATTCACCTTTCCTATGCAGTATGGATCACCAAAGGCCAGCTCAAGACTTCATCCCACAGATTCTAAATTCAGGTGGGACGTCCGTAGATTGTTGCCACCCGACATTGTAGAGATCTGAGGCTTTGTGCTCTTTGCTCCACACAGGAGGTGGAGACGGAGGAGGATGCGATGCCCCAAACACTACAAGATCCAGGGGAGATATCATTGTCTTTTCACACATGGGTAGACAGACATGGCTAGAGTCATTCATTTACCAGACCATAGGTGTGCCGCACTATTGATACACGAAGTTTACTTACCCATGTCTAGACTTGTAAGGCCTGCCGCGAGCCCTAGATCAGAGTCTATCTGAGTTTCTCTCTTAGTCTAAACTGGATATTTGACAATTTGCTAGTCTATGTAGAAGTTCCAACAAAGAGATCACATAGGATTTACGAACTATTGTTGCCACTCTTGGCTCTGCTGAAACTATGAGATGCATACCTTGAAATAAAAGCAATTCTTTGCCATGGTTCGCTCTGCTGAAATGTGACCATGAGATGCATGCCTTCAAATAATATCAATTCTATATCTTATGTGTGGATTGCATAATTGATTGCCCACCTCAAATTACGAAAAGAATTTGACATATAACTCTTGAAGCTTGATAGAATACACAGGTGACCTCATTTTGTGTAAGGATGCCTTTTGGGTGTAAATTTTGTAATCTGTCCCTGTAGCACCTGAGCACCTGGAGGAGGTCCTGCGCGATGCCATTGCTGATGGGCAGCCGCGGACTCATAGGCCTTGGAAAAAAATCATAGTTGTTGTTGAGGGCATTTACAGCATGGAAGGAGAACTGTGCAGGCTCAATGAAATAGTTGCGATCTGCAAGCAATACAAGGTTTGGCCTCAATTCCCTCTATTTTGTCGAATTGGCTGTGGATGCCTGTTCTATGCTCGTTACACATATAATGAGTGGACTTCTGTGAATTTGTCCTTGTGTGGGAGGATGTCCTTGTTGCTCTTGATGCATGCATACCATGCCGTTTAAGTTTTTTGTTCCCTGTGGTCTTATTCAATAATAGCTGCCCGCATGCAGTGTATTTATATATGAAGCACTATAAGGATTTCTGTACCTTCATGTGCAGGCATATTTTTAAATCAATGTGATGATCAGGTTTTGGTATAGTGGATATACATATTGCCCTTGATGCATGCATACCATCCTTATATTTATCCTGTTGTCTTATTCAACAAAAGATGTCCACATGCTATTCTGAAGCAGTATGAAGGATTTCTGGCACCTTCATATGCAGCCAATTTTTTAATCAATGTGGGTGTCAAGACAATTTTTGTCGGGTATGTCTTACCAAGCTTGATTTGATTGGATGTTTTAAAACAGGCGTATATCTATCTTGATGAGGCACATAGCATTGGGGCTATTGGTAAAACAGGGAGGGGTGTTTGTGAACATCTTGGTGTGAATCCAGCTGACATTGATATCATGATGGGGACATTTACAAAATCATTTGGCTCATGTGGAGGCTACATTGCTGGTTCTATGGTATGTCATGCCGATTGGAGAATGCACATGCTGTGAAGTTGTTGGATTGCCAACATGCACAATTGTTTTGTTTAAATGGTGTATTTGTGACTGTCTTTAATTTGTACAGGAGCTCGTGAAATACCTCAAATATGTAAGCCCAGGCCATCTTTATGCAACCTCAATGTCTCCTCCGGCAGTGCAACAAGTCATCTCAGCTCTGAAAGTCATTCTTGGTGAAGATGGTTCTGATAGGGGTGAGTTTGTAGAAGCTTTTCTATTCTCTTAGTATTGTGTAGAATCAGTATGGATATTCATTGGTTGAAGACTGTTATGCAGCAATGTAAGTAGTGATATTGACAGCTCTTTTGTAGTCTCTAATTACAGTTGCATGTCCCATATCATTGTGGGTCAATGCGCAACATGGGCTGCTAAAAAAAGGAATCGCTTATCTCTTACCAGGTGCTCGAAAGCTTGGTCAAATTCGTGAGAACAGCAACTTTTTCCGGGAGGAATTGAGAAAAATGGGGTGTGAGGTGCTTGGGGACCCAGATTCACCAGTGATGCCCGTTATGTTGTACAATCCTGCCAAAATCCCAGCCTTTTCACGTGAATGCTTCAAACGCAATGTATGTGAGGCTTTAACAGATTTTGTATTCATTTGGTCCTGGGGAGTGTTCATACTAAAAAAAAATGGACTGCTTGTGCTCAACAATCAAACAGGTTGCTGTTGTAACTGTTGCGTTTCCTGCGACTCCACTGCTGTTATCAAGGGCTCGTATTTGTATTTCAGCTGCTCACACCAGGGAAGATTTGCAACGTGGACTGGAGGTAAGCATGGGCTACAGATAGTTGACTCATTCTTCTGTCACCCAGCATTTCAATTTTCTATGTGAACATTGCTGCATCTGTGGGCCAGCTCTTCTTATTTAGGACAGTTTTTATCTTGATTTGTGCTATGACATCCAGGATGAGAGGGGGGCAGTCAAGCAAAGGCAAAGGGTAGCAGCAGGGTGTGATTTTGTGACTGTTCCGTCCAGCTACCAGCCAACCTAAGACATCCTTTTCACCCAGACTGATGGATCCAGTCGAAAGTCTCAGCAGCAAATAGGAACAAGAAAGGGGCCAACGGCACTATGGGATAGAGCATGAGGCAGAAAAGGCTTCTTTCGTGTGGCAAGTGATTATCATGTGATTCCCCTTATAAGGGGTTGCAACTCCTTTGATGCACTAATTGTGTTTGTATCATGAATAACGTCAGGGAGGAAGGGTGCCAAGTGCAGAAGCAAGACCTCGACTAAGATCACATAGGTTGGATCCATAAGGGTGATCGCATGGCACTGCCTCATGTCATCTCATCCCACCCCTTGGGGATAAAACATCCAACTGTGTGAAATGGAGAGTTGCATCAATCCTCTCTCTCCTCTTCTCTTTTGATAGTCCTAGAATCAATAGGCACTCTGTTTCAAGTGGCCTAGCAAAAGGATCTCTCTTGGATATTTTTGCATGGAAAGAGCCTTGAGACCTCAAGCAATTCACAGTCTAGGAAAAGGGACACCAGGAAGCTCATCGTTGTATTTAAGACCACCCTAGTTATTTGGGCCCAAAGCTCCTCCTATGCAGTCTCTACCTGAAGGGTAGACTTCTCTACCTTGAAGAACTACTTGTAGGAGGAGGTCGTCATTGGAGATGAAACAAAGAGCGCCACGTGTTAGTGGGGGGACATTGGTTATGAGGGGTCCCACACCCTAGCCATGCTAATCTCTCTCTCTCTCTCTCTTCCAAAAAGCTGGCGGGGTGAGAAAGAAAGAAAGAAAGATGTATTAACGTCCATGGGAGAAATTGAAGCCCGGCACCGTGGTGGCTTGTTTGTGAGCGGCGAAAATGTCTCGGATCTACGTCTGTCGGGCTGTCTCACGTTGTGGTGGCGGGGGAGGGCATGGTCTTAGAGTGACCCCTCGTCTCGGGCGGCTCCCTTGAGGAAAGTTGTGATAGGCCGGACCTCAATAGAGTGTGCTCTAGTTGCCCTCTGTGTTGCAAGTGATCTTTGTGTCTCGCTCTTAGTGATCTAGGCTGACTGCGCATCAGCTAGCTCCTCCTCCACCCTGTTGTGTCTTGGAGAACACTTAAATGCAAAAAAGTATGTGACATGTGTCGTTGTGCCCTGTCAGCCTCTATATCCTGTGGTCTGCTCTCCTCCTGCTGCTCTCTAATTTATCGTACTAGAGTATCCTCGTGTCGGCGCATCTCAAGCAGATAGAGGCTAATGCAGACTTGGTCATGGAAGTGGATCAGTCATGAGAGTGGGCCGAAGCCGCTCCCCTTTTGGTAGAGGCAATGGTATATAGTAAGCTGGGTAGGCACATAGAAAATGCTCCTTTGTCTCAACCACTCCCAATGTGCATAGCATATAGGTCCGCTGCTCTCGAAGTATACCTGCTGCTCGTCTCGTCTCGTCTCAATTGGCAAATGATGGGATGAAATAACATTTGTCCAACGATCCTCAGTGCATGTGAGACTCGTGTCCTCGAGATGTTGGGGTTTGATGATGGATCGCTCCTCTGATACTCTCAGGAAGTGGTCACGATAGAATTGGGACTTGGTGGGGAGCTCCTGATCCCCCTCCCAAGTCTGAGATGTATGAAGTTGGAGGAGATTTAATTGTATGATACAGTTAATCTCATCTTGCTGGATCAACTTACGGGGTGCATTCATGCCGTACTGAAAGGGGGGGGAGCTTGTCCATTTGAATACCGTGCTTGGCAAACCCAAGAGGAGTCATAGTCCTTTACAGATCCACACTTTTGGGGGCCATTTCAGTGGAGCAGAGAGATCCACACTCCAGGTTTCTTTGGATCCGGATTCGACACATGGATAGTCGGGATCTGTTTATTGTAGTTTGCTACTTTCCCCCCGAGACCTCCCGCTTTGCTAGAGATATTCGAGGGGAGGATGAGACATTACCATTTGCTGCTCTTTATCAGTCCATTGTTGACTTCTGTAGCCGCGGGGAAGTCGTCCTAGTCGGGGACTTCAACGTGAGGACAAGCGCTCGTCAGGCACCACTCCTCGACTTCAGGGATGATTCCACTCTACTGCCAGACATTGACCTTGAGGAGGCAGGTATGCTACGAGTTTCGGTTGACAGACGAGGACCGCTCACATCTTATGGACAAGCCCTATTAGACCTCGGTAAGATGCATGATGTCATTATCTATAATGGTCTTGATAGATGACCCGGTTCAGGTGGCTTCACTTGCTTTCCACATGGGGGTGGCTTCAATGTTGTGGACTACATCATGGGTTCCCTTGCCTTCACATCTCGCATCACTGACTTTACCGTAGCACCTCTCCCTCTAGGGGTTGATCATACATATCTCTTCTTTAGCATTTCTACCCCCCGCCGCACATCACTTTCTACCCTGTTGAGTTCTTACTCCACCTACCATGATATACGCTTTAATTGCGATCACTCACCTACTTACTTTGGCCGTCTGTACATACTGATTACGCACGCACGTTCTATGATATCCCAAATCAGCCAGCCCCTAACCTATCACATATGCCACGCCCCACATCCTGCACCCTCTTCACTAGGGGGGGGGATAAGGATGCTGTAATGAAGCTTCATAATGGCTGAGCGAAGGATCATGCATTGAGTTCATTGCATATGGGATTAAGCTCCTAGTCCCGATCTTAGCCAAGCTATTTAATGAAGCTGTTTGCTTGGGGTTTCCACGCACCTGGACCATCAACACTATCTCACCCATCCACAAGGCAAGGGATCCCATGAACTTGGAGAACTACAAGACCATTATGATTGGACATGTCATGTCCAAGATTTATGCATTAGTACTTGATTCTGAGGTCAACAGATTTGCGTAGTATCGAGGACTCAAAGCAACGGGACAGGTTGGTTTCAGACGGGATCATGGGACCATGGACCATATTCTCGCGCTCAGATGTATCATTGAGGAGGCGAGGGCATGGAAGCAGAGGGTTAACTGTTGCTTTAAAGATTTCTGCAAGGCATTTGACACCATTCCGAGAGCCCGTCTCATACATCGCCTACAAGATTTGGGTTTCGACCAGGAGATCATTTGGGCTGTCGTGGCACTTTATGAGTGAGTTTCGGGCAGAGTCCGGACAGGATCTGGATGTACATACGAGATCATGAGCACTATCGGGATCACACAAGGGTGCCCATTATCGCCTACCTTGTTTGGCCTCTACATCGATGAGCTCGAGACAGTGATGCAGGCACATGGTGGGGTAGGTTGCTCTCTCGCCGACACGCTGATCCGGATATTGCTTTACGTAGATGACGTGGCTCTCTTGTCTTCCTCAGCAGAGGGGCACATACAGACTTCAAGAAAGGGTGAAGAGCACACACAAGCACTTGCAGCGAAGTTTTCATCAAAGAGCAAGTACAAGGCATGCAAGCATTGTGGAAGACCAATCATCTTGAAAAAGATTGCTACAAGATCAATCCTTGCACTTAAGTGATTGTGCGGTGAGGTTACTCACAATTGGTCGGCTATGGAGCCTTGCTGCGCATTGCAATCCATTGGTTGTTAGTCGAGGGGCACGGTAAAAGCTAAGGGTTGAGTGCAGATCAATCCTTGCACTTAAGTGATTGTGCGGTGAGGTTACTCACAATTGGTTGGCTATGGAGCCTTGCTGCGCATTGCAATCCATTGGTTGTTAGTCGAGGGGCACGGTAAAAGCTAAGGGCTGAGTGCCGGCCTTGCATTCCAAGGGATTGATGCAGTAATAACACCTTGCCAGGGTTGAGATTGTTGGGCAATCTCTACTGTGAGAGCTGGAGGCAGGTTGTCAGAAGGGTTTTGCCCTAGGATTGGATGCCCGTATTGTAATGGTTGGCTGAGTTTGCTGGAAGCAGAGTTTACACTGTTATCTGGATGTGTGTAGGAAGGATTCAGAATTTGTTGTAATTTGTTTTTAGTGGAATAAATAATAAAAAAAGAAATACCGCAAGGGGCACTAGCTGATTTGGGACCAGTCGATGTACCGTGTTTTGAGCAGGAGCATTTTAGCTCCCTTGTGCTATTGTATTTGCTGTGGTTGTCTTGCCAGTGGGATAATACTTGCTAAGCTTTGTTTTTACTGTCCTTATTTTAACATAGGCTGGCTGCAATGAAGTCCTTCTTCCCAGTTGGAAGGTGATGCTTGGTCTCGAATCAAAGCTAACAATGCAAGACTATACACTCATCATAGCAGCTATTGGAGGGGACTGATCCACCGGTGGCGTGCCGGGTAGGTGGATTTGGTGGCATCATGGAGGTAGCGGGTGATAGTAGTGGCTCTATCCTCTAATAGGGGATATCATGGAAGTAAGCAAGCATAGTAGAGAGGCGGGCAGTATAGGCGGGGGTTGGCTCTTGATTCTTGATAAGTGGTATATGTGGGATGGGATGTGCTTGGTGGTGGGAGTGAGATGGATAAGCTAAAAAATAGGTAGGTATGATCAACTCCAGGGGCAACATGTCGAGGCTATCAAGGAGCTGATGGGAGGGGGGTAGACCACACATGAATAATAGCTGGATGTCAGAAAAGGCACATGAATTGGGCTTTTGTGTCTCACATCACAGACTTTTCCATCAGTGGATCCCATGATAGTCAACTCGATTAGACCCTCCATGTGGGAAGCAAGTAGGCCCATCGGAGACACATTATAGATAATCAGATCATGCATCGTGACCATGTTTATGAAGGTCTGCCCATATGAGATGATTGGGGATCGTTAGTCTGGAAACTTGAGAGATGTGTACCACATCTAAGTGAATGTCTTGCATTGGGATTGTGCCGTGCTTGAATTAGTGTGATCAGTACCTTGCAGTTTGCGGTCCTGTTGTTGAAGTCTCTAAGAATAGGAAATTTCTCTTGAATGGAGAAGTCCCTGATATCTATACATAGGACGGAGGTGCCTCTACCTCCTCTCAGAGCTCCTTGGCAAAGTCCGAGGAAAGTAGCAGAGTGTGACGATGAAGGTATCGCACGAGGATGTGCGAATTTGGCAGTGGGCACGTGGGTCGCCTTGCTCCATAATGATATCCCAATGAGATGACTAGGCTTTGGGTTTTGATGAGTCTTTGTGTAAATGTCATAGACATCGACTCTCGAGGCAGGTGCATCAAGGGCCTTTATCTAGGATCAGTGAAGAGGTGTCCCTCATGTACCGCTGCTCACTTTCCCTCTATGCGGGTGGCAACCTGCTACTTTAGGATGACTCATCTCTCCTCTACTTGCAGAGCAATAAGATCCTCATTCATGTGAACGTGTGGGTAATCTTGGAGATTGACCGCAATGTCGCCAGTTGAGTGTTGGTGCAGAGACGAGACACACGAGGAGAGAGCAAGCACAAAAAGCTCGAATGATTGATTGATTCAGAAGATGTGACTAAAGTCACATCATATACATGGATAAGGTTGTGCTGGTGCAGAGACGAGACACACGAGGAGAGAGCAAGCACAAAAAGCTCGAATGATTGATTGATTCAGAAGATGTGACTAAAGTCACATCATATACATGGATAAGGTTGTGCTTGCTAAGCACACCCTGAAGGTCACATGGAAGTGTGCCTGCCAAGCTCGGGGGAAAAAACCTCCACTAGTTGGAGTAAAAAGTGCCGCGGGCCTACACCTAAGGTGTCACCCTACACTCCCAACACATAGGTGCTAACTCCCAACACATAGGTGCTAACAAACCCCCCTGGAGTGAAGTGGTGACAGTGTACAAGGCAAATGTGATATCAATCACCAAAAGGAAGTAAGTTCAGAAGCTTGCGAAAGCCTTCGAACTTCTCACGAGACAATGCTTTGGTGAATATATCTGCCACATTGTCATGTGTAGGTACATAGATCATGCTGATTTCTGAGGCAGACAATCTCTCTTTGACATAATGATAATGAACCTCAATATGCTTTGTGTGAGCATGGAAGACGGGATTCTTCGCAACTGCCAAAGCACTCTGACTGTCTGTAAAAATAGAGGTAGCAGACTCCTGTCTCATACCCAAATCAGCAAATAATTGCCTGAGCCAAACACACTCAACGGTGGTTGTGAAAGCTGCCCTGTACTCAGCTTCACAACTGGAAGTGGCCACGGAGGGTTGCTTCTTACTCAACCAAGAGATGCATGTGTGCCCAAAGTAGAAGCAAAAACCTGAAGTGGACACTCTTGTGTCAAAGCATCCTGCCCAATCGGAGTCACAGAAAGCATGCAGCTGTGGATCAGCCCCCTTGGGAAAGAATAAACCAAGGTGCATAGTACCGTGCAAATAGTGGAACACCCGCTTAACAGCCTACCAATGCTTGGTTCCTGGGCAATGCATGAATCTGCTCAATAAGGAGACCCCAAACTGAATATCTGGCCGTGTATTGCATAAATAAATCAAACAGCCCACAGCCTGCTGGTACAATGTCTGATCAAAAGCATCCCCAGAATCTTCAATGCTGAATTTCATCCCAGTCTCCACAGGAGTTGCAACTGGCTTGCAATCTTGGAAAGAGAACCGCTGAAGCAACTTCTGGATGTACTTAGTTTGTATCAGAACAATACCATCATCCCGCTGTATAAACTGAATGCCCAAATAAAAATGCAAAGGGCCCAGATCACTCATCTCAAATGAGGAATGTAATTCAGCCTTGAAGGCTGCAATATTTTGCTCATTGGGGCCTGTGAGCAGCATGTCATCAACATATAAAACAATGACCAAAAAACATCCTGAGTCCTTTTAACATAGAGGGTACTCTCAGTTGGACTGTTGCTGAATCCCTGGGCAACCAAATATGTGTGTATCTTTTCATACCAAGCTCTAGGTGCCTGCTTAAGGCCATACAGAGCTTTGCGAAGCCTGCACACCAAGTGTTCCTGTCCATCCTGCATAAATCCACGAGGCTGTGTAACATAAACCTCCTGATGCAAGTCTCCATGTAGGAACGCTGTTTTGATGTCCAACTGATGTACTTGCCATCCATGATGGGCTGCCATGGCGATCATGCATCTGATAGTGGTCATGCGAGAGGTAGGGGCAAAGGTTTCATCAAAATCAATACCCTTTTGCTGAGCATACCCTTTCGCAACGAGTCTTGCTTTGAAGCGGTCTACTGAACCATCAGCCTTCCGCTTAATCTTGTAGACCCACTTAGTACCAATGGCCTTTTTGCCTGGAGGCAATTCAGTTAAGTGCCATGTTTCATTTTGCATGATGGAATCATATTCTGAATGCATGGCTGCCATCCAATTACTGTCCTCTGCAGCATCCTCAAATGTCAGAGGTTCTTCATCACTACATGTGCTCTGAAAGGCATAATCAGTAAACAACCCAGATGCATGATGAGATTTTGCACGAGTCCTCGCAGGTAAAGGAGTATGTAACCTGCTGTCCCGTAATGTTTCAATCAGCCACCTGGGCACCCGTTTGGATGACTGAATGGCTGTCCTTTCCTCATCAACTGCCTGGTCAATATTTGCCTCATCTATAGGCATATGTGGTTCAGCCACAATAGGCTGATTAGTTGCTGTACCGGCCTGCGTAACAGCATGGGGAATCAAACTGGAATGTTTTGAAAATGAGGGACCTTCAGTTGTCATGGGCAGCATTTGTTCAAACACATCCCTGGAGTAGACATCAGGCTGTTTTTGACAGGACAGCAATGGCTGAGTGGAATCCTCAGCAAAAATGACATCCCTGCTTGTAATAATCCTCCTGTTGGATGGATGATACAGCCGATACCCTTTGCTTTCAACACTGTACCCCACGAAAATGCATTTGAGAGCCTTATCATCAAGTTTAGTACGATGTTGCTGTGGCACATGTGCATAGGCCAAGCAACCAAATACTCTGAGATGAGCAACAGAAGGCTTCTTACCATGCTATGCCTCATACGGGGTGAGATTATGCAAGGCCTTTGTAAGTACATAATTTGCACACATGAGAGCTTCCATCCAGAACCTGTTGGGCAAACCTTTGCCTTTGAGCATACATCTACCCATCTCCATTTCCGACCTGTTTTTCCTTTCAGCGAGCCCATTTTGCTCTGGGGTGTATGGAGTGGTACACTGATGGATGATGCCTCTCTCTGCAAGATATGCATGAAATTCCTTGGACATGTATTCTCCCCCTCTATCAGTGCGAAGTGTCCCCACTTTTTCTGAGGCATAATTCTCAACCTGAGTAATAAAATGTCTGAATTTTGTAAACACCTCTGACTTCTCCTTCAATGGGTAGAGCCACGTGAAACGAGAGAAATCATCAATGAAAGTGACAAAATACAGATATCCCCCAATAGATGGAGTCCTCATAGGACCACAAACATCACTGTGTATAAGCTGTAATCTATGGACAGCTCTGACAGTCCCATCTTTGGGAATCGGTGTGCGATGCATCTTCCCCAAGATACATCCGTCGCATACATGGCGAGTCGGAGTATGTATGTGTGGCATCTCGGACACCATTTCATGGCTGTGTAAACGCAGCAAACTTCTGAAATTGAGATGGCCAAATCGGGGTGGTGGTGAATAAAGCATCATGCAAAGCACTCTCATAGTGATCAAGTCTGTAAAGACCGTGGCATAAAGTTCCAGAAGCCACAATTGTATCACCATCACTAATGTCATATACGGTGCATCTATCATCCAAAAACTTCACCATTAAGCCACCACAGGCAATGGCTCAAACTGAAAGCAAATTCTTTTTGATGCCAGGCACCCATAGCACATCAGAGAGTGTAAATGCACCACCATTTGCTGCGGTAAGTACAATCTTTCCCACTCCTTGCATAGGATGGGAGGAGTTGTTGGCACATGTCACCGTGCCTCCATGAGAACCAGTTGCATAAGATGTAAACAAATCCTTCTGTGAGGTAATGTGCTTGCTAGCACCACTATCAAAATACCATACATTGGCATCACTCACAGATAGGCATGCATCATGAATAGACGGATTGTAACTGCATAACACTGCAAAAGCCCATTCCTCATCATGGGAGGATGTATAAGTGATTTGCAGCCTCTTTGTTATCCGACTTGGGGACATTATCCGTCACTGCCATGCTGGCCCCTTTGCTCTTTTCCTTCTCAAGCCTCTTGCGACATTCATTAATGTAGTGTCCTGGCTTCCTGCAATAGTTGCACTTCCCCTTTTTCTTGGGTTTATCACCCTCTTTTTCATACTTGCCAGATGGCTGGCCTGCATCTTTCTTGGGCTTGCTGCCCCCTTGAAACGCAGCCTTACCTTTGCCTTTTTGGCTGGCAATAAAAGCCTGATCAGCCACACGCATCACAGTCCTATTATATCTGGACTGCTCCTCTTGCAAGAGTACATAAACAAGCTCATCGAAGGTAATTGAATTGGGATTACCCTTCATCATAAGCCGCATAGTAGTGGACACATTCTGATACGTGTTGGGGATGGCCTGCAACACTTTAGAAACCAACGAGGCATCCGGAATAATCTCATCCATAGATGCTAATTGCTCCCGTAAATCCTTTACCTTCGTGAGATAATCATCCATGGAATCACCATCACGCATAGGAAGAGTCTCCAATTTCCTCTTCAAGTATGCCACACGGGCTTCATTCTTGACTTGGTACAACTTTGCCAAAATTTCCCAAGCTGCCCTTGCTGTTTTGCATGACCGGATGTGAGGAATAATGCTTCTTTTAACAGATAATGCAATCAAGGCATGTGCATTGGCATCTCGGCCATCCCATCGACTCTGCTCTGGAGTAGGTGATTGTGATATCTCTGTAATCCGAGATGACTCACCCTCTGAACTAGGTGAAGGAGTAATTGTTGGTGCATGTGGACGCAACTGAGTGCCATCCTCAATGCCCCAAAAACCTTTGGCCACAAGCACATGTCGCATCATGTACGACTAGAGAGGATAGTTGGTCCCATCCAATTTATCTTCTGCAGAGAGCAATCCAAAAACATCCCTTTCTGCCATTGCAATTGCACAGAATTTTCCCAAATTTCTTCAAGAAATTGTACTGCAAAACTGAAAGCCCCAAATTTCGAGCTTGAAATTGCAATCAGAAAGGGGCAAATTCACTAAAAGCCCCAAATTTGCAATTTCTGAACAAAAGCCCCAAATTTTAGACCAAATCTGCAGATCTGTCTGCAATGTTTGCTTTGCAAGTAACTGTGAACCTGAGAATACCCAAATGACAGCAAAGAACTGCAAATATTTGCACAAGTACCACAAGATCTGCTGGTACTGGAACTGTACGGAAGCAGGACTGACGACCTATACGGAAGCAGAAATGAAGGAATGACGACCTGCTGTACGGAAGTAGAAATGAAGAACTGACGACTTGATGTACGGAAGGAGAAATGAAGAACTGACGACCTGATGTACGGAAGCAGAAATGAAGACTTGTTGTGCGGAAGCAGAGCCTGTACGGAAGCAGGAATGAAGACCTGCTGTATGGATTGTACACGCAGGTACAGCTGCTACGTACGGTGATGACGCAGTTGATGATCGCAGCAAGTAGATCAGGTACACGATGGTATGGCAGGTACGACGACGATTACGTAGAAGGTACATCAGGTACCACACGTACGGTAGATACGAAATCAGGACCTGTACGCAAACAGGTACGACGACCTGTTGTACGATGTACTCGTGTAGGTATGGCAATAGCAGGTACAGTGCTCGTACGGAAGGTACGACGATGGTACGGATGGGGCAGGCGTACGGCGTAGACACGTACGTGCCTTCAGGCTGTATGGCGCACTTGCAGCAAGCTGTACGGCAGAATCATTCGAAATGTACGGACGACGATTGTACGGATGGCGTGCTCCAATGAGAATGCAGCGTACAGACAGAATGCAACAGGAAGAAGAGCACGAACTATCCGGGCAGGAGGAGCTTGGGCTGGAAGCATGAGCTCAACGAGGCTCTGATACCATTTGTTGGTGCAGAGACGAGACACACGAGGAGAGAGCAAGCACAAAAAGCTTGAATGATTGATTGATTCAGAAGATGTGACTAAAGTCACATCATATACATGGATAAGGTTGTGCTTGCTAAGCACACCCTGCAGGTCACATGGAAGTGTGCCTGCCAAGCTCGAGGGAAAAAACCTCCACTAGTTGGAGTAAAAAGTGCCCCGGGCCTACACCTAAGGTGTCACCCTACACTCCCAACACATAGGTGCTAACTCCCAACACATAGGTGCTAACATTGAGCTTGTGTCTCTCTCTGAAACGTATCACTAGGGGTTGATCTCTAGTTGGATCTCGTCCAACCTGCCATGCCCCTTCAATGTGATGCTTTGTACCCCAAGGGTGGAGGTTGCAAAAGTGGTGGCATCTGAGACACATTGTGTGAGTGGGTGAGGGGACAGAGTTGGAGTCTGGGTGAGCCAGGAGGGCCCTTCTGAGGGGCCCTAGGACTAGGGGAATCGCTAGGAGGTGGGTGGGCTGAGATGGCATATTGGAACTCCAGAGCGCCATATCATGGTATGTGGTGGCGCTTTCCCCTGCTCTACGAGTCAACCTCATGTTGTACTGGTCTTGGTACTATCCCTACCCTGTAACTTTCTTTGTCTTTGTCTTTCGTCCTTAGGCTTCTCTTTTTCCCTTTTCTTTTTCCATTGTGGGAGAGTCCAAGTCCATGGATAAAGTGGAGGGGAGAATGTCCACTTGTCCGTTTCTCGGGCAGTGAGGGAGAAAGAGAAAATGCAGCTATAGGGAGCAAGGCTGCAAGGCCCGAAAGGGCTAGGGATAAGTTGAGCTAGTGGAAGGGGCCTGGAGGTGTAAGGGGCTGGGGGCCAGGGGAGACCGGTTGGAGGAGTAGAGATTACAGCAAAGGAGGCTGGAGCGAGGAGGAATGGATCAAGGGAGGGTGGGCTGGAGCAAAGCGGGGGCCGGCTGAGAGTGAGGCAGGGGGGGAGGGCTGGAGGGAGGCAGAATGGTTATATGGATGCAGGCACAGGCGGGCTCTTGATTGTGCCAAGGCTGGAGCGCATAGGAGGCAGGCTTGGAGAGAGAGAGAGAGAGGGAGAGAGAGAGAGAGAGAATCTTGGCAGTAGTTTTTTGGTCCAGATTCTGCATTTGATAGTGTCCTATAGGTTGCTAAAAGGTTTTGGAACCCTCTGATAGTGGTACAATGAGATAATTTTGCAAGGGTTTGTTTCACACGGCTCTGTTTTGTCAACACAGTTTCACCAGTGATATCGGCTTGCCTAATTTGGATTAATTTCAGCATTTGAATTTTGTACGTCTATACTGATTACTACAATGCCATTCATCTCATTGACAATGGCCTTCCAGTAACACGTCTGTCTCTTTTTTTAATGTGCTAGTCCTCTAAGCATTGGCATCGGTCTAATGTGTGCAGGTAATAAATGAAGTTAGTGACATGGTGCACTTAAAATACTCTCTCAATGCTGCTCAGCAGGAGGAGAAAATGAGAAAAAAACTGAGCTGATACAGCTATTCTGTGTTAGCTGGGATACAGTTCCCTGAATGTATGAGAGGAGATGGCTTATTTTGTGGGAAGTTTTTTGGAGACTGGTGGTAGTTAGGTTTCCATTACTATGTACAATATGCTATTCAAAGCAGAAGTGTAATCATGAAAGGTGATTATTTCATTTCTAAAGTGCAAAGTTTTGGTCTTTCTATGTGCAAAGTTTTGGTCTTCATATGTTATGATAGCAATTGTTCAACTCTTTATAATAAATGATTGAGCTGTTGGGCGGAGGCTTCAGAATTGTAAGACATGGTGGGCAAAGCATGGCTGCATGCTTGTTCTCAAAGTAAAGCAAAGCCATATCAAGCAAACAAGGCTGACATTCACTTTAGTATCTTAAACTCACAGTTCTGTATTCCGTGCTCAACCTTGCTGTTCCTACCTTTTTCTTGCAAAGCCAACCCTTAAGTAAAGCTATTACAGTCGCTGTTCACAACAAGGTTGATATTGGCTTCAAGATTGATAGGTGATCAGATGATCCTGCTATTCAACAAAGCAATCTTGTTGCATGTGCGTGTGTTAACTCGCACGTGTATATATTATAAAATTTGAGCCACCGTGGTTGTTGGAGTCCGGGACACAAATATAAAAAGATGCCCCTTATTGAATGTGGTGATTGTATCATTGAGAAGAGAGGCATTTTAGTGAGTCTATTGATTCAAAAAATGAAACAAAATTTGAGGTTTACATAGCTAGGCCTAGACAAAGTTGTGCAAATTATCAAGGATAATGCTAAGAGTTGTAAAAAAGATGGTAGGCTACTACAAAGAGAGCTTTCCCAACTGTATGCATCAGTGTGTTGCACTCACAGCTTGAAATTGGTGTTGAAACATTGGTATAAGAGTGTTTTGTGGTTCAAGAAGATTATACATTGTGCTCGTGAAATTGTGAAGTTTGTGCGATTGCATCAGTGCCTCAAGATGATATATATAGTTCACGAGTTCAAGGAGATTAGACAGGATGCTCAAGAAATTGTGAAGTTTGTATAATCGCAACATCATCTCGAGATGATGTATAGTTCACGAGTTCAAGAGTTGGATCCACAAAGTTACGATTGCCTACACAAAATAACTTTTGCATGCACTTTTACACATTGCAATCATTGATTAAAATTTTAAAAAATAATGATTGAGGCGTATCATTGTGACATTTTTCAAAGATGATGGAAATAAGTTACACATGAATGCGATGTTGTGAAAGTAATGATATCATCATTATGAATGTGATGATGAAATATAGGACATCATCATTAGCATTATGGAAGCCTTTTGAGGATGTCATGACGATAATGTCACCAACAATGGTTGCACTGAGAACTTTGTACTCAAAAGCCCACACTGTAGAAAGTCTTGGATACAATTTTGGAGGATAGAGCAAGCACTCATTTTCTAGATTTTCACCCATGCACCCAGATGAGCAAAATGTCAAGAAACAAGCGCTGCTATGTGCACTAGATCAATTTTAGATTTGTGTGCTTCTATGCATTGAGGATCCACCTAAAAATTTGATGTTGTGTTCCATATGGCTTAGATCTACTATCACTACACCAAAAAGATAGCACAATAAATCTTTCTTTTGCTTTATGCTGATGACTTGATCTACGAGGTCCACCAATGGACACATTATATCATAGGTCAAAGGTCACCTCAATTGACATGAAGGACAAGGGAGATCTACATTATTATATTGGCATAAAATTTTGAAAATATGACAAAGCCATTATGCTCACATAGGGAAAATAATGTACTTAAAAATTTCTTCAACAGTTTCATTCACATGACTGCAAGCCCTTCGGAGCCGTTTTTCAATCTATTGCCACCCCATTTTCTCTTTCTAACACCACCGATTGTGTTAGCCTCTTCTGTATCTGCTTGTCCTTAGATTATTTTTAGCCATTTGTAGCCCATTTTTGGGGTGGGATTCTTTCTATCACTACCACTCCTATATATTTCCCATCCCTCTTCCTTTGCAAGCCCTTGAGCTCGCTTTAAGCCCCCTTTGCCCTTGCCCCCCCCTTGCTATTTCACATCCTTTAGGGGCCTTTCTTTCATTTGCATCCCCCTCCAATATACCCCTTGTTGTTTCCCATTCTTACTGTTTCCCCCCCTTCCCTCTTAGCCCCCCTTTCCTTCCCTTGTCTTCTTTCCCTCCTTTTTTCCTTCCTTCTTTAAGCTAATAAGTGGTGGTTTTCTTTGACAAGGTCTCATGATCTAGAGGCACCCTCAATCATCTAAATTTCCCTTTCTCCAGAGAACAAACTTGTAGCATTGATCAAAAGTAGGGCACATTGTTGAGCTTAACCCCACATGATGCCAAGTTCAAGAGTGGATCCAATCAAGTCTAGGTCTAGAAGGTGATCACATATATGACATGTATGGGAGAGGTATTTTTCTCCTCTAAATTAGTTCTGTAAACACCATTCTGGAACCTGTGGAGCAAAGTCCATTGTATCTTTAGTCCACACTTTGGATTTTCTCAGCCCCTAGTATGATAGTTTCATAGATGGGTTGTTTGGCCACTGAGGCATCCGCACACTTTGCAATCTATCCTACCTCTAGATATCATACTAGTAAGATGGGAGGGGAGGATGGGACTTGGACTCAAGTGGAAGGTAGGAGAAGAGTGAAAAATGCAGCAAGGAGGCTTGAGAAGGAAGAAAGCAAAGATGCAGGTTCAAACAATGAACTCCCTTGGGTGAGCAGATGGGTGAGGTCCCTTCAACATCTAATGGCCTCTCTAGATGAGGACTTCTTAGAACGATTTGCAGTAGAATCCTCAGGTGCAAGTTTACTGCATTGCGCAGCCACTTCCATAGGTCTCCTAACCTCCATAGTAGCTTGCTCACCTCCCCCCCAGCTTGTAGTATAATAGTTTCATAGATGGGCTGTTCGGCCACTAAGGCATCCACAGACTTTGCAATCTATCCTACCTCTAGGTAAGATGGGAGAGGAGGATGGGACTTGGACTAGAGTGGAGGGTAGGAGAAGAGTGAAGAATACATCTGAGAGTGCTCTCAACGGAAGCAAGACCGGAAGAGGGAGAAAGACAAACAGAGAGCCACACAAGTTTTGGTGGGTGAAGAACCACCCTAATCTTCTTTTTCATTCAATTATATATGTGTTTGAGTATTGTACATAACCGGGGTAAAGGCACAGTGACCTTTAACCCCCACAACCTCCCACTTAAAGGGCAATGTGCCTTTAAGGGAGAACAACCAGTGAGCATACTATCCAATGCCCATCAATACACGACAATACTCAAACCGCTGACTAGGTAGACTCTTCGTCAGCATATCTGCAGGGTTATCATCTGTATGAACCTTGACAAGCTCTATGCGCTTGTCCTCAAGTACCTCCCTGATGAAATGATACTTGACCTCAATGTGTTTGGTCTTTGCATGAAAGACCGGATTTCGTGCTAGCTGAATAGCACTCATGGAATCACTATGCAATGTCGATACACTTGTATGAATCCCCGAATCTCCCACTAGCCAATCAAGCCATATAGCCTCCTTGCAACCCTCTGTGGCTGCAACATACTCAGCCTCTGTGGTAGACAAAGCAATGCACTTCTTTGTGCGAGACATCCACGACACTGCACCACCTGCAAAGGTGAACACATAACCAGAAGTGGATCTCCTACTATCTACATGCCCTGCATAGTCTGAATCTATGTATCCAAGTACACGCATGTCTCCTCTACCAAAGCAGATGCACATCTCCTTGGTACCCTTCATGTACCTCATGATCCACTTAACTGCCTCCCAATGCCTCTTTCCTGGATTAGCCATATACCGGCTAACAACTCCCACTGCAAATGCAATGTCTGGTCTAGTAGCTATCATAGCATACATAAGACTCCCAACCGTTGATGCATAAGGAACCTTGGCCATCATGGCCGTCTCCTCATCTGATTTGGGACTATCTGTATGACTAAGTTTCACATATGGAGGCAATGGAGTACTCACTGCCTTCCCCCTTCCATATTGAAACGCTGCAATACTTTTGTAACATACTCTTTTTGTGAAAGTCAAAGGAGTTTCCTACTCCGATCACGCGTGATGCGCATAGCAAGAATATGACCTGCAAGTCCCAAATCCTTCATATCAAAGGCCTCATGCAACTTGGCCTTTAATGCATCTAGCTCATAAGTATTCTTGCTAGCCAATAGCATATCATCCACATATAGTGCCAAGATTATCAGGCTATTATCCTTAGCCCTTTTAGTGTAGAGGCAGTGATCAATTTCACTCCTTCTAAAACCCTGGGACCGAATGAAAGCATCAAACTTCTGATACCATTCTCTAGGCGCTTGCTTAAGACCATAGAGACTCTTCTTTAGCTTGCAAACTAAATGCTCTTTGCCCTTTTCTTCAAAGCCTTCCGGTTGCACCATGTAAATTTCCTCATGCAAATCCCCATGCAAGATAAGCTCCATATCCTCTGATGCCACTGGTCCAAGCATGCATCTAAGTGTGATCATCTTCACAACCGGAGAGAATATCTCATCAAAGTCCACACCCTTCTCTTGCTTGAACCCTTTAGCGACTAAATGGGCCTTGTACCTAGGCACATCATCACTTGTGACCTTCATCTTGTAGACCCATTTACATGGCAATGCTTCCTTTCCATGTGGGAAAGAAACCAAGTCCCAAGTCTAATTCTTCATAAGTGAACTCATCTCTGATTGCATTCTCTGATTGCATAGCATACTCCCACTTGCGTTGATCCTCGTGCATCATAGCCTCTCTGTAGCAAGAAGGCTCCCCGCAATCAGTAAGCATCACATAGTCTACCCCTGGAACAAACCTATCAGGCGGTCTAGACACTCTAGATGATGTTCTCAAGGGCATTTCAGCTTGTTGTCCCACCTGCATATCAGCCACATTTGGCTCATCATTTCCACCAATAGATGATCCATCATCTACCCTTGATTGTATACCTGTGGGAGTATTTGGTGGTACCATTTCTTACACATTTGGTGCATGGACAGCTTGCTGTCTATCAACATATGCAGGTGGATTCACATCCTGGAAAGTGATTCTCCTCATTTCCACATCCCTCATGGGTGACTTATGCATCTTCTTCTCATTGAAGACTACATCATGGCTACGTATGATCTTCTTTACTTCTGGATCCCAGAGACGATAGCCCATCTCTCCACTTTCACCATAACCTAGAAAGACGCATTTCCTAGACTTAGGATCTAGCTTCTTTCGAAGCTCTTTTGGCAATGAGAGTAAGAGGGCTTCTTGCCACTCCATGCCTCTTCAGGAATACCACCATCCAAACTCTTACTAGGTCATCTATTGATCACATGCACTACAGTCTTCATTGGCTCAGCCCAAAAACCACCAAAAAGACTTGCATTGGAAAGCATGCATTGCAACCTTTCTTGAATAGTACGGTTCATCTTTTCTACAACTGGATTTTGCTTTGGAATACGAGGGGATGTGAGCTCCCTCTTAATCCCACGTGTATCACAAAAATGCTGAAAGTCATGAGAGAGATACTCTCCACCATTGTCAGTCCGTAGGCATTTAAGCGTTCTACCTGACTGATTCTCAACCAAGGCTAGCCATTTCTGAAATACCTGGAACACATCAGTCTTCCGAGCTATAGCATAAGCCCACACTTTCCTAGTTGCATCATCAATGAATGTCACATAGTATTCAGCCCCGCCTAATGACCGTGTAGGCATGGGACCACATACGTCTGAATGCACCAAATCAAGCTTTTCAAACTCTTTCTTTCCCCTTCTTTTATGGGCTGATTTAGTCTGCTTCTCATAGAGACAGTGCTCACAAAATTCAAAATCAGAGAAACTCAAATGCGGTACATAACCCAAATGGCATAAGAGTTTCATTCCATTCTGGCTCATGTGCCCCAATCTGCAATGCCACAAAGAAGTGCTTGGCTACTCGGTTATTGCAACAACATGATCAAATACCCCTGATACATGTAAGGGATACAAAGTCCCACACTTGGCACCCCTGGCCAAAAGCATGGAGCCCTTCTGAATTTTCCAACTCTGAAAGCCAAAAGTGGTGTGAAAACCAGCATCATCTAGGTGACCCACTGAAATAAGACTCTTGGTCAACATAGGCACATGTCTCACATGTTTCAAAATAAATGCAGACCCATTTGCAAAAGAAAACTTTGTCACCTACTCCCACTATGTCACATGCATAGTCATTTCTAAGATGCACACAACCTGTCTTTCCACTGTCATAAGTGGAGAACCATTCCCCATGGGGAGTAACATGGAATGAAGCACCAGAATCCAAAATCCAATCTTGGGAATATGCATCATCTGAGGTGGTAAGCGACTCTGCAGATAAACTAGACATGAAGAGAACGTTATTGTCACTATCATGTGTGACTGCATTGATCTCCTCGATCTTCACTTTTCCTTTGTCCTCCCTTGGAATCTCTTCCTTTTGATTTGCACCCCAATTTGCATTCTTTTTCTTATCCTTTTGCTCTCTTTTTAGCTTGTAGCAATCCTTTTTCATATGACCCTTCTTGCCATAGTGGTAACACTCAATGTTCTGTGCCCTGGATTTGCTATGAGACTTCCCTCTTTCTTGGGACTTCCCCCTGAATTGTGATCTGCCCCTTTGCACATTTAAGGCTGCATCCTACTTGTTGCCATCCATAGACTTTTGTCTAATCTCTTTGGCCAACAAGCTACCCACAACATCATCAAATTTCAATACTCCACCAGGTGCAGAGTTACTGACAGCTGTACGGAAGGTATCCCATGAGGATGGTAATGAACATAAGAGAAATATTGCCTTAGTCTCCGCATCAAAATTCATCTTCTGAGCCTGAAGCTGGCTGAAAATAATATTGAATTCATTCAAGTGAGAAGCAATGGAGACCCCTTCCTTCATCTGCAGCTCAAACAACCTCTTCATGAGGTAAACTTTATTAGAGGCAGTTTCCTTTTCATAAGTGGCACACAGTTTCTTCCACAAATCTTCCATAGTCTACTCATTTACTACTGTGAAATAAACTGACTCTACAAGATGAAGTCTAATAGTAGATTTTGCTAATGCATCCAACTCATTCCAATCATCCTCATACATATTTGCAGGCTTAGCTTCAATCCCTGCCAAGGGTTGTGGCATAAATCTAAGGTTTCAAAACCTTAGAATGAAAAATGCATAACAGAGAGACGAAATCGAATACACAGAGATCTATAACTCTAAAAATCCTCCACCGAATTGCGTAAGAACTGACAGGTAGGGGTTTTGGGCATCCGGAATGCAATGGGACAGACGGTTTTGGAAACCGTGGTCTCAATCACTGGGTCCAATACATGGACTGAAAAACGTTTTTAGAAACAGAGCTGTTTGTAAACTCCACCGGAGTGTGAATGATGAGCAACATAGAAGTTTTAGGACCTCCTGAGTCCACCGAAACTGACAGATCTGCAAATGGTTGCTCCAAACTTGAGTTCCAACACCCGGGCAGAAAAACACAAAAACTGACACAGTGAGTCAGAAATCCAATGAAATGATCCCAAATTCAAGAATGAAGGTGTTTCCAAGCTCCTGAAGTGAAGTGAGCACCAAAAGAAAGCAATAATTGCCTCTACAAGTCAATACGGACTCTCTGTCATTGAACGGAACATGGAAAAGCTCAAAAAATGACTTTTTCTTTGAAAACACTTAACAGGCTCTCAAAACCACTTCGCAAAGCCAAAGTGACTTTTCCAAAGGTTCCTCCAAGGTCTCTACACACTCACACTCGGATGCAAGTAAAGTCACCCACAAAGCTTCCCACAGAGCTTCTCCTTCCTCCCATAGAGATGTTGAGCTTCAAGCATTCACGCACGCTCAGCTAGATCACCCGGGCTCTAATACCAGTTGACAATGCTCTCAACGGAAGCAAGAACGGAAGAGGGAGAGAGAGAAACAGAGAGCCACACAAGTTTTGGTGGGTGCAGAACCACCCAAATCTTCTTTTTCATTCATTTATATATGTGTTTGAGTATTGTACATAACCAGGGTAAAGGCACAGTCACCTTTAACCCCCACAACATCAAGGATGGCAAATGGTAGGCTTGAGGGAGCCAAAAAGCAAGGATGGCCTTGAGGACTTCTTCGGACAATTTGCAGATTGAATCCTCAGGTGTAAGTTTAGCTCATTGCACAGCCACTCCTGTAGGTCTCTTCGCTACCTAACCTCCATAGTAGCTCGCTCCCCTCTCCCCCTTGGCCACCAATTGTCACATTTGTTACCCAACCCCACTCCAAGCCTCTCCCTTCTCCCCCACCCCCCTTGAGATTCAAAGCCCCCATTGTAAATCTCTTCACCCAACACCCCTACAAGCCTCGATGTTCTTCCCCACCCCTACCCCTTGAGATTACAACCCAAACATCATATTGGCCCATGTTCCTATTTTTCACATGCACATGCAACCCTTTATTCACTTCAGCTATCTCCAGCTTGCACTCTGCCGCTATAAGGGAGTCAACCTCTTCTTGTGTAAGAGATGTCCCTTCCTGCACAGGCCACACATTTGGGATGGTATCTGATATAGGATTGATGTTGGAGTCAACCTTCCATACATGCATACATGTGGTATTGTGAAACCACACCATTTGAGATATTGGGCGACCATATGGATGTTTCCTTATAGCAAAGAAACATGGTGCTAGTACTACAAGGCCATTTTTGGAGATAATTACATTGTAAAAAATATACCTTAGATATTAAACATTGCAAGAAAATATCCTCTAGCCAACCACTCCTTCTATGTAATCATCCATCACCCAACTAGCTTTCAGATCACTAGAACCATCTCGATTCATGCGATTAACTAAATCATCCCTTAGAGCTAGACCTCTTGTAGACATTTTGAAAACAAAATCCTCAAATCCCTGACCAAGGAATCGACGACAAGAAAAGAACTCATACATGCACTTTTGTTTGAGCTCCAAGGTAGTATCTAGTCCACCACTGCTAGGTAAACTAGTTCTCTTTGCTTTGCCAACAATGTCTTGCATTAAAATAGTAATAACAAAATTGTTAATCCTTAGCACCTTGCAAGAATCACTATATTTAACACTAAGCGATGGCCACTTCGTATGTGTTTTTGCTAGTGGCTCCAATTGTTGTAGAGGATGTTGCACAATTTAGCATCGCCATAATGAGCCTCACATCAGTTTACATTCAATACTGTTTCTTTCGTGTCACATCTATTTGAACTTTCCTAATTCCAGCCTTGTTATTTGATTGCACGGATTTCGTCACCAACAATGTTACCTTCATCAAGATCTTCCTTGATGTTCCAAGTTGTACTTTGTGTGAATGCCTACCCCTATGTATCATCAACCGAGTCAATGTTGCATCATGGGGCATCACATAGTGAGCTGCCCTGTGACATATACTAAACACACATGGCTACTACCTTGCAAACATGACACCTTAAGGACCCTTCATCCTTGCCGGTCGCCAGCTTGCCAATGTTACATTTACTTCCCAGTAGAACTTTGAAGAGTGCATCATTCTTTATTCTAGTATTTAGTAGTCTAGGGCATGATGGATTGCAACATTCGAATGCACCTACACATAAACTCTTGCAAACCGTGCCCTAAAATGCAATATTGCATAGGTTTTGTCCACAGATGGCCATCATATTTGAGCTCCATTCCCTCCATTGGCCATTCCTTCCTTGAGGGGGGTAGCTCAAAGATACAATCCCCATCGTACTCTCGTGGGAGCTCCTCCACTCTCACAATGTGTCCAATCCTTCTCACCAAGGTACTAAACTTGTTGATGCACCTCAAGAACGTATGGAAGCTACAACACTACACCCAAGAGATATTACATTTCTGCTTGCTTTGGGAATTTCTAAGGAGGGTTCATGCTTGTCTCTTTTCACTATCTCTACTCTAATTGCATTGGATAGTTTTCATCAACAGTTAGAAAAGGAATCCTCTTGGATGATCTAACTTTCTCTACACTTTCTTGAGGAAGATCCACTTCCAATTGATGTGGGAACTATTCCCAGCCAATTCCAAAATATTTATATGCATGTGGAGAAAGGACCTTGATATTGAGGATTTCCAATCCATTGTGGAGTACATGCTCCAATTGTGTTTGTGTGTGTGTCTATTTTTGCCTTTGATGAAGCCCTCAATGTTTCAATGAAAAATTAATACACAAAGAAATAAATATTTAGTGATCATTAGACAAACCCTTTAGAAGCTCTCATTTCTTTGGGAAAAAAAGAAAACTTTTTGTAGGTGCATAATTTGGCAATTTTAACATCGTAAATGAGATCAAAAAGCCCAAAACTCTAAAAATGATTGTAAGCATGGGTACCATTTGATGATTTTTCAAATTCAATATGGAAAAAAGATGCATCTATAGGGGTTAGTCATTGGCTTTCACTCGGTGGTGAAAGCTAGAGGTTGGTTCATGGTTCACTAAATTTTAAATTCATGATCCAATTCGTGGCTTTTGCCTCAGAAGTTTTTTAAATTCATGAGCCAATCCATGGCTTTCATCAGGCGAAATCCATGCATTGGCTCATGATAAATTTTTTTTTCTAGAAACTTAGAGCAAAAGTCATGGAAAAGTGAAAAGTTTTTAAGTCATAAGCCAATGTACATGACTTAAAAAGCCACGTAGAAGACTTAAAAAGCCATCTAGAAGTGAAAATTTTTAAGACCTAAGTGCATCATATTTTTTAAGTCATGAGCGAATCTATGGCCTTCGCCCGACGAAAGCCATAGATTGGCTCATGAGTTAAAAAAATTCAATTTCTACATGGCTTTTGCTCTAAGTTTAGGGAATTTATTTTAAAGTCATGAGCTAATACATGGCTTTCACAGAATGAAAGCCATGGATTCGATCATGGCTCATTGAAATTATAATGAGCCATGAGCTAATCTCTTGCTTTCGCCAGGCGAAAGTAGCGACTGGTCCCTATAGGTGCACTTTTTTACAGATTGGAATTTGAAAATTCATCAAAAGGTACATGTGTTTACAATTGTTTCAGGTTTTTTGGGCTATCGGAGCTCATTTTTCTGTGTCAAAAATGACAAATTTTGCATTTATAAAAAGTTTGGGTCAAAGGAATTAGACCTTCTAAAGGTATTGTCTAATGATTACTAACTATTTATATCTTTGTGTATCAATTTTTCATTAAAACATTAAGGGATTCATTAGAGGCATCAAGGTCACTAAAGACATCGTTGCATTAAGAGAGCTCATACATCCTTCATTACCATATATTTTAATGATGTGATCATGATCATGATCATTTTGGAATAATGGTGTGTTAAATCCTCAGTATAGTCGTGTATATATAAATGTAATTATATATATAAATATACATACGTACATTACATACATACATACATACATACATACATACATACATACATAGATGCATGCATGCGCACAGGCGCGCGCACACACACACACACACACATGTATACTTTTCCAACTATGAATTATTCTTTTAATAAACCCCCTGAGAATTCTCTCCTTTACACTATCTTTTTAATCAACCCACACACCAAGCACACTAATCCTCCCATAGCTTCACTAATCCCTTCTCAATCCATGCACTCATTCGCTCGTTGGTCCACTTGTGACTTAAACTTTATATAAAGTCTAAGAATCCATATGGTTGTCTATATTCCTAGGTAAAGCGATAACAAGCTAGGGGAAACATGCATTACCTGTCTACCCAATCGTAACTATGATGTTCTTACATCTAGTTTGTTTGGATGGTGGTAGGTAAGTGGACCTTGACCTTGGAACATGGACTGCTTAAGGATTGACATCTTTTTTCAATATCGTGTGTGTCAAACTCAATATTATTAAAAATTCTTAATTTTGGTGAAATTTTTTGCAAACTTTGGTTACTGCATTTTGCAACTTAGATGTCTTAAAATTTTTTTCCTTATAAGTTTCCCTTAAAAAAAAAAAACTTTTTATCCAATTGATGGAATTAATTGTATGGCTCAATTATTGATGGGACTTTTTAATCGAAACACACACACACACACACACACACACATTAGCTCCTTACTCCACTTGTGACTTAAACTTCACTTGTGACTTCAACTTTTTTTAATTATCTAAAAATCCATATGGTTGTCTATATTCCTAGGTAAAGCAAGAACAAGTCGCGGAAAAGAGGCATTACCTGTCTACCCAAATGTAACTATGTGTTCTTACACCTAGTTTGTTTGGATGGTCACAGGTAAGTGGACCCTGACCTCGAAACCTCCGAACCTCAACTTAGATGTCTCAAACATTTTTTCCTTATATGTTTCCCTTTCTTTACTTTTTATCCAATTGATGGAATTAAATGTATGGCTCAATTATTGATGGGACTTTTTAATCTAAACACACACATATATGTACACACACACATGTACATACACACTTTTTTTTGGTAATTTTACATATATATATTTTAAAATATGTACACACACACACACACACACACACACACACACACACACACACACACACACACATGCATCATTGACTAGGTAACAAGGGGAAAATGTTTTGGCGAGCGGACCTAGGCGAGCGGTCACCATTTTAGGCGAGTAGTCTCATTGTTTTAGGTTAGCACAGTTAGGCGAGCGACCATAGTCTAGGCCAAATTTTGTGAGTGACTTATCTTCTCTATGACAAGCTTGGTATGTGAAAAGGTGTTGAGTGATGTTCTCCATGTCCTGACTTGTGCAAGAATGTGCATTCTATCAGCCACAAGTTAGCGAGAATGGGATGATCATTGTGTGTCAATGAGGACACATTGCACATTAAATCCAAGATGATACACAAGTGACTACTAAAGGAATGGAAGAAGAAGGGCTCTAGAAAAGCAGCACATCATTGGCTTTAGGAGACAAAGGCACGTTGAGATCTTTCATTTATATAAATTGGAATGCTGCATTAATTAAAAAAACAATATTTACAGCCCCCAAACATAATTTCAAAACAATAACAAGCATATTTCATTTTAGCCCACTAGCTCAAGCATGTGTTCTTCATCCCATTTCTTAAGCATCTTCTGTTCCAAGTAAGAAGGAATTCTATAGTGAAACATTTACATCCCATAGACATTGTTCCACAATAATAAAGTGATCTGTCATAAGCTATATTGAACAATCATAACCTCCCTTGAAAAGTCATACATGTCCTTCGGCCCACTATCCTAAAAGTATCTCCTACTCTAAGTAATAAGGAATGCTATAGTAATAAAAGCCCCCAAACATTGTTCCAATACCCATAATTAAAGATGATTAATAAACAACAAGCTTGAATGATATCGCAGAATGCAAACCTATCTTGTAAAAGTAAGAAAGATAATGCAATCTCAATCTCAACATAATCAACCCACAAAGTAAAAAACCATGATCGTATTATTTTCCAAAGCCATGACTACAAGGGTTGAAATAAATTGAGAAAACTGCATAGTATCAATCCCTCATTTTTGCAGTCCTATAGCACCAAGGATGAGGTGTCCACTTTGTCCATCTCCTCTTTATACTTACACTGGTGGTACTCCTGCAAAAGAACCACCTGTAAATTCTTAAGATATCATGTGGCTTTTACAAAGCATTGCAATGCAAGGACCTAAAAGCACATTATGGAAGAACAGCCCCCATTGGCAAGTTGTACCAAGCCTTAGTGGACCCACTTTCTTATGTTGCTTGGGCATTCGAAAGACCCAGAGGCCATATGGATCGATGAGGACAAACAATGCAACATGCACTTGTGCAAAATGGTGAACCAAGAATATGAGAATAAGCTTGATTAGAAACTATAGTGGGGCCACTTGAATGGCAAAAAGCTCTTGGTTTGGGATGGCAACCACAACAAAACAACATAGGTATCTTCTTTTGCTTTCAATCTATGCAACATTTCTTTGCTGCCATGTACTGGCTTACAGTATATGAAATTCTACACATCGACATATTCTTATAGTTCAAGTGCTCACAGGAGGGAGGGCTGTCCTGTGCGCTTGCTGAGAAACAAGTATCATTCTATGTACTTAGAAGTGTTGTGCTTTAGATTTTTGGGTCTACTTCAATCAATCATCTCACCCATTGCATCTCGATGTGCAGGCTGGCTCATCTACATGTCCCACACACAATAGCATGTTACATCTTCATAATGCAAAACTTTGGCACGACAAAAAGAGACACGCTCATGTGTTGTTTTGTTGACGAGGACAAAAGACTAGTAGAGTCCATGCTTGTGAAGGAGAGGAGTGGGTCCACTAAGGCTTGGTACAACTTGCCAATGGGGGCTGTTCTTCCATAATATGTTTTTAGGTCCTTGGGGAAGCACTGGCGGGGAGGGAGAGGAGGGGTGTACATGATGTAGGAGGAGAAAATGAGAAAGAAACAGAGCTGATATAGTTATTCTCTGTTAGCTGGGATACAATTCCCTGAATGTATGAGAGGAGATGGCTGATTTTGTGGGAAAATTTTTGGAGACTGGTGGTAGTTAGGTTTCCACTACTATGTACAATATGCTATTCAAAGCAGAAGTGTAATCATGAAAGGTGATTATTTCATTTCTAAAGTGCAAAGTTTTGGTCTTTCTATGTGCAAAGTTTTGGTCTTCCTATGTTATGATAGCAATTATTCAACTCTTTATAATAAATGATTGAGCTGTTGGGTGGAGGCTTCAGAATTGTAAGACATGGTGGGCAAAGCATGGCTGCATACTTGTTCTCAAAGTAAAGCAAAGCCATATCAAGCAAACAAGGCTGACATACACTTTAGTATCTTAAACTCACAGTTCTGTATTCCGTGCTCAACCTTGCTGTTCCTACCTCTTTCTTGCAAAGCCAACCCTTAAGTAAAGCTATTACAGTCGTTGTTTAGCTGAAAGTAGATGCACAACAAGGTTGATATTGGCTTCAAGATTGATAGGTGATCAGATGATCCCGCTATTCAACAAAGCAATCTTGTTGCATGTGCGTGTGTTAACTCGCACGTGTTTATATTATAAAATTTGAGCCACCATGGTTGTTGGAGTCCGGGGTTCCATCCATATTAAATACAGGCCACTGCAGTGGAATCTTAGGCACCACTCCAGATGGGCTTGTAATCATGAAGCACACACCTAGTGGTGGGTGAGCAGGCCACTTTGGTGACTAGTAATTAACTACCAGCCCAGTGGAATGTTGGCCACGATAGATGTCGCTAATGAGAGCCACCACCATCAGACAGTAATTTCCACAAAAGTAAATCATGAAGCCTAATCACCTCTAATCACTCATTATCGGGCACTGAGCATGCAAGCCCAATGATTGGTAATTTTTATTGCACTCATAGTCATCATGCATGCTACATCTTAGGATATTTTGTCTCATGCTAGGGTCTCTACCATTGATGCGCTCCCACGTGCTTTGCTCGGAGAAGGGCATGGGCATTGTGCCCGCCCCCTCCTTCTCTTCTTCCCTCTTTTAAGCTTGTCATCCAGAAACTCTATATAGTTCAAGTCTCCTTCAATAATGCAAGACCACATTGGGTAAACAATGTTTGTTGGTGGCGTGTAGGTGCATAAGCATTCAAGATCCAAATCATGGCATCCCCATGAAACATAAGACTCTAGCTTCATCCGAGTGTCGGAGACCACATCTTTGGGTCCCTTTTGAGGAGTCAGCTATGTCGGTATGTCCAAGGCAGAGAACATATACTTGTGAAGCTTTACAATATCCATTGTTTGTCCAACAAGGGTTGGCCATAACTTTCGTCTTAAATTGAAGTCCTATGGTTGCTCATGTGCTCAATCGTATAACATGCTCATGTGAAAGATGGGGGTGACAAACAAAGTCTTTCGATGCTTAGGAGGGTTTGAAGAGTCTAGATCTGTGTGGCAATGCGCTGTAGGCATTGTAAGAAATATTTATCTCTAAGGCAGTGGCCATTGTTATAAGGGTCTCTGGGCACTTTTTCCTTTTCTAAGGTTTTTCCCTTTTAAACTCAATTAGAGATTGATTTTGTGGGTGAGTTAGTCACTATACATGTTTTTATCCTAGTTAGGGTTCATCATAGGTTTTTGTCTCTATGACTATCCTAGTACTCTTTCATTGTTGTAATCTCGTTTTAATTTTGAGCTTCTTTCTGCTTTGTATTCTCTTGAACTCTTGCTTCCATTTCCAATATTTGGATCAGAGCAGGTTGCCCTTGATCCCTAGTGCCTCCCCCACACCCATGGAGCATTAATCTCAAGTTTTGTCGTGAAGAAAGTCTGTTATCAGCCTCCACTTCTTCATCTCAGGAGAGCTCGTGGAGTTGTTTTCTTCATATGCGACTGATTCTGGATCTAAGTTCCTACAGCTATTTTCTCTGTTGGTCAACTGGTTTTTCACCTATTTGAAGATGTTTTTACTTTCAACCGCCCCTTCTAGGCGACTTGCTCTCTATCCCTATTGCAGTCCGATGGAGTAGATTTCTCAGGAGGCAGCTGAGCTGTTTTATCAGTCCCTAAATAGGTTGGACTGCTTTTTCACCTCTTACAAAACTATGCAGCAGCACGAATCTTTATGGAGGAGATTTGGTTGCTGTTTTGACGGTTTTGGAACTACTCCAGCACTTTCAGAGCTGGGAGCAGCACTTCGAAAATAGGCTCGAAACACTGTTGCTAGTTGAACTTGTTTTTGAATTGCTGCTCCTATTTTGAGGAGATATTCAGATTTGTTTTGCTGATTGCCGGCTGGTTGACTCACTTGGAGACTATTTTCAAGATTTGGAGTTGTCTCTTTGCTATTTTGAACCTGTTTCGTGAAGGGACAGCTTGTTTTTTTGCTCTCCTGAGTGCATAACCACCTCTACAGTCCTGCAGTTTGCTGTTTGGTTCAAAACATTAATGCTCGACTAGTCAAGGTTTGACTGAGGGGAAGATTGTGCTTCGATAAGAGCAATTTTTAGTCATTGTTTGGACTATTTTTGGAAGGCATTTCGCTGAGTACATACAACAGTTAGTGGGTATATGCCTTGTTGAGCCAAGCATACGCTAGTTCAAGCAGGCAATACATCCCAGCAAGGGAGTCTTATGAATTGTTTTGAGGTGCATCCTCAAGCTAAGTATTGGCTTTGAAAGTGGACATATTTTTGGTTGTGTAGGGTGTTTATAGTACGTTCACTTTGAGAGAGTTTGTTGTCTTTTGTGGAATGGGTCAGAGTGAGATTTTTGGCGTGCTGGAGGATAAGTTGGATGGCACCAACTATTCTCTCTAGTTAACAACACTCTGATTCAGATTTTGCTATACTCCTATCATCCTTAGTAGAGGGCCTCAAAGAGGCACTTGGACATGATTTGAAGGTCCACTTGGCTTATCCTTAATGAAAGTAGTTAGTTTTGATGTAACAAAAGCTCTATGTATGGTGTTGCATGCAAGTCAATGATTAAAATGGTACCTTGTGCACATGGCATGCTCCTTTGTGAATACATTATTGAAGCATACCTCTCTCTCTCTCTCTCTCTCTCTCTCTCTCTCTCTCTCTCTCTCTCTCTCCCTCCCAATATTATCTTCTCTTTGTATATATATACAACCTTGTATATAACCCTAACCCCTAAGGTTGTATATATATAGCTTATGTATACACAACCTTATTTATAACCCTAATCCCTCTATAATGGAAGCAGTTTTTGTAGTCATGGGGTTTTCAAGTCACATCATATGCATACTATGATCAAGGTAAACAACTATTGCACAATTGAGTAAATCATCACTTACCTAAACTACAAAAGGTACTCAAAAATTGCAACCGCTTGCTTGGGTTTGCTTGGCCAAAATTGCAGCCGCCTACGTCCACTCCTAAAATTTTCACTCATCGACAAGCAAGATGCATGGAATCATATCTCAAAGTAGGTGTAGGTTCAAACCTTCTACTTATAATGCCTTGCGAACAACTATACTAGACAAAGCATTTGTTGAGTAGAGACATCACATCAACCAAAGTATTTTTCGGCTCTTAACATAACACAATTGTTCTAGATGGATGGACAAATATAAAAAGATGCCCCTTATTGAATGTGGTGATTGTATCATTGAGAGGAGAGGGATTTCAGTGAGTCTATTGATTCAAAAAATGAAAGAAAATTTGAGGTTTACATAGCATATATTTTGGTAAAAATCATAAGGGAGATAGGCCCAGACAAAGTTGTGCAAATTATCAGGTGTTGAAACATTGGTATAAGAGTGTTTTGTGTTCAAGGAGATTATACATTGTGCTCGTGAAATTGTGAAGTTTGTACGATTGCATCAGTGCCTTGAGATGATATATATAGTTCACGAGTTCAAGGAGATAAGACGGGATGCTCATGAAATTGTGAAGTTTGTATAATCGAAACATCATCTCGTTCACGAGTTCAGGAGTTGGATCCACAAAGTTACGATTGCCCCTACACAAACTCACTTTTGCATGCACTTTTACAGATTGCAATCATTGATTAAAATTTTTAAAAAATAATGATTGAGGCGTATCATTGTAACATTTTTCAAAGATGGGTGTGTAGTCTAGGAAATAAGTTACACATGAATGCGATGATGTGAAAGTAACGATATCATCATTATGAATGTGATGATGAAATATAAGATATCATCATTAGCATTATGGAAGCCTTTTGAGGATGTCATGACGATAATGTCACCAACAATGGTTGCACTGAGAACTTTGGACTCAAAAGCCCACACTTTAGAAAGTCTTGGATACAAATTTGGAGGATAGAGCAAGCACTCATTTTCTAGATTCTCACCCATGCGCCCAGATGAGCAAAATGTCAAGAAACAAGCACTGCTATGTGCACTGGATCAACTTTAGATTTGTGTCCTTCTATGCATTGAGGATCCACCTAAAAATTTGATGTTGTGTTCCATATGACTTAGATCTATCACTACACAAAAAAGATAGCACAATAAATCTTTCTTTTGCTTTATGTTGATGACTTGATCTACGAGGTCCACCAATGGACACATTATATCATAGGTCAAAGGTCACCTCAATTGACATGAAGGACATGGGAGAACTACATTATTATATTGGCATAAAATTTTGAAAATATGACAAAGCCATTATGCTCACATAGGGAAAATAATATACTCAAAAATTTATTCGAAAGTTTCATTTACATGATTGCAAGCCCTTCCAAGCTGTTTTTTAATCTATTGCCACCCCATTTTCTCTTTCTACCACCACCTCTTGTGTTAGCTTCTTCTGTATCTACTTGTCCTTAGATTATTTTTAGCCATTTGTAGCCCATTTTTGGGGTGGGATTCTTTCTATCACTACCCCTCCTATGTATTTCCCATCCCTCTTCCTTTGCAAGCCCTTGAGCTCGCTTTAAGCCCCCTTTGCCCCCCCCCTCCCCCTACTATTTCACATCCTTTAGGGGCCTTTCTTTCATTTGCATCCCCCTCTAATATACCCCTTGTTGTTTCCCCTTCTTGCTATTTCCCCCCCTTTCGTCTAAGCCCCCCTTTCCTTCCCTTGTCTTCTTTCCCTCCTTTTTTCCTTCCTTCTTTAAGCTAATAGGTGGTGGTTTTCTTTGACAAGGTCTCATGATCTAGAGGCACCCTCAATTATCTAAATTTCCCTCTCCCCAGAGAACAAACAATAAAATGAAAAAACTTGTATAGAATTTGTAGGATTGATCAAAAGTAGGTCACATTGATGAGCTTAACCCCACATGATGACAAGTTCAAGAGTGGATCCAATCAAGTCTAGGTCTAGAAGGTGATCATATATATGACATCTATGGGAGAGGTATTTTTCTTCTCTAAATTAGTTCTATAAACACCACTCCGGAACCAGTGGAGTAAAGTCCATTGTATCTTTAGTCCACACTTTGGATTTTCTCAACCCCTAGTATGATAGTTTCACAGATGGGTTGTTTGGCCACTAAGGCATCCGCACACTTTGCAATCTATCCTACCTCTAGATATTATACTAGTAAGATGGGAGGGGAGGATGGGACTTGGACTAAAGTGGAGGGTAGGAGAAGAGTGAAAAATGTAGCAAGGATTCCAAATGGTAGGCTTGAGAAGGAAGAAAGCAAGGATGTAGGTTCAAACAGTGAACCCCCTTGGGTGAGCAGATGGGTGAGGTCCCTTCAACATCCAATGGCCTCTCTAGACAAGGACTTCTTCAAACGATAGAATCCTCAGGTGCAAGTTTAGTGCATTACGCGGCCATTTCCATAGGTCTCTTCTCTGCCTAACCTCCATAGTAGCTCGCTCCCCTCCCCCCTCCAGCCCGTAGTATGATAGTTTCACAGATGGGCTGTTCGGCCACTAAGGCATCCACAGACTTTGCAATTTATCCTACCTCTAGGTAAGATGGGAGAGGAGGATGGGACTTGGACTAGAGTGGAGGGTAGGAGAAGAGTGAAGAATACATCAAGGATGGCTAATGGTAGGCTTGAGGGAGCCAGAAAGAAAGGATGGCCTTGAGGACTTATTCAGACAATTTAAAGATTGAATCCTTAGGTGCAAGTTTAGCTCATTGCATAGCCACTCCCGTAGGTCTCTCCTCTACCTAACCTCTATAGTAGCTTGCTCCCCTCTCCCCCTTGGTCACCAATTGTCTCATTTGTTACCCAACCCCCCTCCAAGCCTCTCCCTTCTCCCCCACCCCCCTTGAGATTCAAAGCCCCCATTGTAAGTCTCTTCACCCAACCCCCCTTCAAGCCTCGACGTTCTTCCCCACCCCTACCCCTTGAGATTACAACCCAAACATCTTATTGGCCTATGTTCCTATTTTGCACATGCACATGCACATGCAGCCCTTTATTCACTTCTTCCAAGCCCAGCTATCTCTAGCTTGCACTCTATTGCTATAAGGGAGTCAACCTCTTCTTGTGTAAGAGATGTCCCTTCCTGCACAGGCCACACATTTGGGATGGTATCCAATATAGGATTGATGTTGGAGTCAACCTTCCATACATGCATACATGTGGTATTGTGAAACCACACTATTGAGATATTGGGCGACCATATGGATGTTTCCTTATAGCAAAGAAACATGGTGCTGGTACTACAAGGACATTTTTGGAGATAATTACATTGCAAAAAATATACCTTAGATATTAAACATTGCAAGAAAATATCCTCTAGCCAACCACTCCTTCTATGTAATTAACCATCACCCAACTAGCTTTTAGATCACTAGAACCATCTCAATTCATGCGATTAACTAAATCATCCCTTAGAGCTAGACCCCTTGTAGACATTTTGAAAACAAAATCCTCAAACCAGGGAATCGACTACAAGGGAAGAACTCATACATGCACTTTCGTTTGACTCCAAGGTAGTATCTAGTCCACCACTGCTAGGTAAACTAGTGCTCTTTACTTTGCCAGCAATGTCTTGCATTAAAATAGTAATAACAAAATTGTTAATCCTCAGCACCTTGCAAGAATCACTATATTTAACACTAAGCAATGGCCACTTCGTATGTGTTTTTGCTAGTGGCTCCAATTGTTGTAGAGGATGTTGCACAACTTAGCATCGCCATAATGAGCCTCACATCAGTTTACATTTAATACTGTTTCTTCCATGTCACATCTATCTGAACTTTCCTAATTCCAGCATTGTTATTTGATTGCACGGATTTCGTTACCAACAATGTTACCTTCATTAAGATCTTCCTTGATGTTCCAAGTTGTACTTTGTGTGAATGCCAACCCGTGTTGTATCATCAACCGAGTCAATGTTGCATCATGGGGCATCACATAGTGAGTTGCCTTGTCACATATACTAAACACACATGGCTACTACCTTGCAAACATGACACCTTAAGGACCCTTCATCCTTGCCGGTCGCCACCTTGCCAATGTTACATTTACTTCCAAGCAGAACTTTGAAGAGTGCATCATTCTTCATTCTAGTATTCAGTAGTCTAGGGCATGATGGATTGCAACATTCGAATGCACCTACACATAAACTCTTGCAAACCGTGCCCTAAAATGCAATATTGCATAGGTTTTGTCCACGGACTGCCATCATATTTGAGCTCCATTCCCTCCTTGAGGGGGGTAGCTCAAAGATACAATCCCCATCGTACTCTCGTGGGAGCTCCTCCACTCTCACAACGTGTCCAATCCTTCTCACCAAGGTACTAAACTTGTTGATGCACCTCAAGAACGTATGTAAGCTACAACACTACACCCAAGAGATATTACATTTTTGCTTGCTTTGGGAATTTCTAATTAGGGTTCATGCTCATCTCTTTTCACTATCTCTACTCTAGATTGCATTGGACAGTTTTCATCAACAGTTAGAAAAGGAATCCTCTTGGATGATCCAGCCTTCTCTACACTTTCTTGAGGAAGATCCACTTCCAATTGATGTGGGACCTATTCCCAGCCGATTCCAAAATATTTATATGCATGTGGAGAGAGGACCTCGATATTGAGGATTTCCAATCCATTGTGGAGTACATGCTCCAATTGTGTTTGTGTGTGTGCCTATTTATATATTTATATGTATGTATGTGTATATATATATATAAATATGGATATGCATATGTATATATGTATGTATGTATGTATGTATGTATGTATATGTATATGTATATGTATATGTATATATATGTATGTATTTATGTATATATGTATACATGTATGTCCCCATGCGACAGCGAGAAAAGATAGTAGCAATTTGTTTGCAATAGACTCCACCAAAGTTTGGACCGATGAAAGTGATACTTTTGTTCCGTCCCGAGCATTGTGAGCAGGTGCATACTAATGATTTAATTAATCGAAGCTTGCATTTTTAAAGATCCATTGATACCCATCTTCAATATAGGTGGTTTTTCATCCGGATCGTTCTGATCCAAGATGGTGGTACGTGATCCAAGTTGCAGCACGAAGTAAGCAAAATTTTAAAGATAGAGATGTGGATATGGAGATGCCACTACCAATGTCGAATCCAATTGATCTGGATGGATCTAGCGACGAAGATGAATATCACAATATGAGCCAAGAGGAAGATGTGCATAATGACATCGTACGGGAGGAAGATGGAGATTATGATATTGAGGAAGAAGATGACGATAATCAAGAATCACGACACTTTATTGAAGAAGATGATCAAGTCTTAGGTGAACATACGATGCTAGAGTACAATGATGATATAGGAGATCAACTCGGTATAGAGTTAGAGATAGACTTGTTTGGCACGTTAGACTTGGCTCAAGATGAAGCTAGATGTAAATGCTCTTCATTGATTTTTTTCATCTCAAACTTGGACATGAATATATGAGATAAGGCTTGATGTACATGCTCTTGTACTTTTATTCTCTCAAAGGATCAAACATGTATGAAAAGGAAAAAAAAAATTTCATTGGGGAAAACTAGCTTTTAAGTCGGTATGGAAAAAAACACTCTCTATAAAACGTCGCTATAGGAAACTATCTCAGTCTTGCTATATAGTGACCATTCACAAGTCTAATAAGTGTCGCTATATAGCGACCATTTACAAGTCTAATAAGTGTCGCTATATAGCGACGCTCTTTAAACATCGCTATATAGCAACAGTTAATGAATCTCACTTTGGTTACCGATGATTAGCACCCCATGCATGCTAAACATTGGTGCTTAAGCGTTGGAATAGGACCCATGTGTAGTAGTGTAATTATACTTTAATAAATTAATTTAATGGTGCTATCTACTATGATATCTCTGAGTACTTGCCCTTTGACTGACTATGATATATGTTCTACTGTGTACCATACTATTAGTTTAAATGGGCCAACAAAATCAAGTGCCCACTTTTAAAACAGTTATAGTGGACATACTAGTCTCTTAGGCATTCGTTTGATATGAAGAAGCATAAATTAGAGCAATCAATAAGAAACTGGATCTTTCTAGATCGAACACTTGCAAACTGGAATAATGACTACTCACAACGAATTAAGAAGCTCCAATTTTGTGCTTCATGTGGAAAGTGTGAGCTCTGGACTGGGAAGAAATGTGTGTGTGTGTGTGTACACACACACACACACACACACACACACGACTTTAATAAGGATTTGACAAACTATTATTACAATATGATCATGATCACATCATCAACATATAGGGTAATGAAGGCTATGTATGAGCTCTCTTTAGTGAACTTGTTGCCTTGATGGAGCCCTCAATGTTTTAATGAAAAATTAATACACAAAGAAATAAATATTTAGTGATCATTAGAAAAACCCTTTAGAAGCTCTCATTTCTTTGAAAAAAAAAGAAAACTTTTTGTAGGTGCATAATTTGGCAATTTTGACACAGTAAATGAGCTCAAAAAGCCCAAAACTCTAAAAACGATTGTAAGCATGGGTACCTTTTGATGATTTTTCAAATTCAATATGGAAAAAAGATGCAGCTATAAGGGCTAGTCATTGGCTTTCACCCGGTGGTGAAAGCTAGAGGTTGGTTCATGGTTCACCGAATTTTTTAAATTCATGATCTAATCCGTGGCTTTTACCTCGGAAGTTTTTTAAATTCATGAGCCAATCCATGGCTTTAGGCGAAATCCATGCATTGGCTCATGACAAACTTTTTTTCCCAAAAACTTAGAGCAAAAGTCATGGAAAAGTGATAAGTCATGAGCCAATGTACATGACTTTAAAAGCCATGTAGAAGACTTTAAAATCCATGTAGAAGTGAGATTTTTTTAGACCTAAGTGCATCATATTTTTTAAGTCATGAGCGAATCTATGGCCTTCGCCCCCGACGAAAGCCATAGATTGGCTCATGAATTAAAAATTTTCAACATCTAGATGACTTTTGCTCTAAGTTTAGGGAATTTGCTTTAAATTCATGAGCCAATACGTGGCTTTCACATAATGAAAGCCATGGATTGGATCATGGCTCATTGAAATTATAATGAGCAATGAGCCAATCTCTGGCTTTCGTTGGGCGAAAGCAGCGACTGGTCCCTACAGGTGCACTTTTTTACATATTAGAATTTGAAAATTCATCAAAAGGTACATGTGTTTACAATCGTTTCAAGTTTTTTGGGTTGTTGGAGCTCATTTTTCCGTGTCAAAAATGCCAAATTATGCATTTATAAAAAGTTTACATCCTTCATTACCATATATTTTGATGATGTGATCATGATCATGATCATGATCATTTTGGAATAACGGTGTGCTAAATCCTCAGTATAGTCGTGTATATATAAATGTAATTATAAATATAAATATACATACGTACATTACGTACATACATACATACATACGTACATACATACATACGTAGATGAATGCGCGCGCACACACACACACAGACACACACACACACACAAATTTTGATTAGTAAATGTATCTCACCGAAACACTTATTTCTTTACACACACACACACACACACACACACACACACAAATTTTGATTAGTAAATGTATCTCACCGAAACACTTATTTCTTTACACACACACACACACACACACACACACAAATTTTGATTAGTAAATGTATCTCACCGAAACACTTATTTCTTTACACACACACACACACACACACACATGTATACTTTCCCAACTATGAATTATTCTTTTAAGTAACCCCTGTGAATTCTCTCCTTTACACTATCTTTTTAATCAACCCACACACCAAGCACACTAATCCTGCTATACCTTCACTAATCCCTTCTCAACTCATGCACTCATTCGCTCCTTAGTACACTTGTGACTTAAACTTTATATAAAATCTAAGAATCCATATGGTTGTCTATATTCCTAGGTAAAGCAATAACAAGCTAGGGAAAACAGGCATTACCTCTCTACCCAATCGTAACTATGATGTTCTAACATCTAGTTTGTTTGGATGGTGGTAGGTAAGTGGACCTTGACCTGGGAACGTGGACTGCTTGAGGATTTGACATCTTTTTTCAATATCGTGTGTGCCAAACTCAATATTATTGAAAATTCTTAATTTTGGTGAATTTTTTTGCAAACTTTGGTTACTGCATTTTTCAACTTAGATGTCTTAAACATTTTTTTCTTATATGTTTCCCTTAAATTTTTTTTTTTAAAATCCAATTGATGGAATTAATTGTATTGCTCAATTATTGATAGGACTTTTTAATCTAAACACACACACACACACACACACACACACACACATTAGCTCCTTACTCCACTTGTGACTTAAACTTCACTTGTGACTTCAACTTTTTTTAATTACCAAAAAATCCATATGGTTGTCTATATTCCTAGGTAAAGCAAGAACAAGTTGCGGAAAAGAGGCATTACCTGTCTACCCAAATGTAACTATGTGTTCTTACACCTAGTTTGTTTGGATGGTGGCAGGTAAGTGGACCCTGACCTCGAAACCTCTGAACCTCAACTTAGATGTCTCAAACATTTTTTCCTTATATGTTTCCCTTTTTTTACTTTTTATCCAATTGATGGAATTAATTGTATGGCTCAATTATTGATGGGACTTTTAAATCTAAACACACACATATATGTACACACACACTTCAATTGTTAGTCTCGAGATATTTGGGGATCAAACTCCTGAGTTTGAGATGTACTACTTAGCTATTTCTATTGACGTAGACTTGAAATGTGCATGTTGTCTGCAGTCTTTGGCCTTGGGGTGTTAGCTGGAAGCTACAACCTGTGCACGTTGCTTGGAATCTTTGGCCTTGGGATGTTTGGGGATCAAACTCCCTAATCTTGTCCTATAGTCCTTCCATGTGCACATTGCCTATAATCATTGTCTTTGGGGTATTTGGGGATCAAACTCCCTGAGCTTTTCTGTTGAAGTAGATCATGAAGCCTAATCACCTCTAATATTGATTACTCTTCATTCGGCGACTATGGGAGAAGTACTGGGGGTAGAGCAAGAAAACTTTATCAATCCTAGAGGCAGTCCTCAGATCTACATCAAGATGGACATAGCTGAGGAGTGCCTAAGACTCTCACTATCCTCAACAGAAATGGTAGTGTTTTCACAGAACATCCCCTCACCTATAAAAAGCTTCCTCATTCCTGTTTTTTATGTGGGTTGTCCACTCATGTGGTTAAAAGCTACCCTTTAAAGAGATCCAAAGCCAAAGAACCAGAATCCAATGCTGCTAAGCAATCTTCTCCTTCTGAAAAGTGGGTACCCAAAGTTCAGAATCCCCTTGCTAAAAGCCAGCCCACTGCTAAGAATATCACTAGGGTTAGTGATAAAGAAAGGATCTCAAACAGACATAAATATTAAATAAAAACTTTTTTGATCTTCTCAATGACCAAGAAGAGAGTCTGGAGAAAAGACACAATGTCAACTAGGATGACAACATATTTATAGAGTTTGGATGGTCCAAAGAGTTTTAGGAAGATGTCAATAGAGAAGATGCCATGGAAGAGGTAGAAGGTAGTGATCAAGGGAAGGACACTCAAATCATTGCACCATCTCAGGAGGACACTAGTCAAGGCAAGGCATTCATAGTAGTACAACACAAGAGAAGACAATCCAAGGCAGCTACAGCGCAAGTGAACAACCCCAACCCCAGGGCTAAAAAGGGGCAAAAAAATAATGTTAGATAAAATGTTGACCTTCTTGACTCTCAATGCTAGAGGGCTTATTGACCCTGGCAGAAGTGAAGAGTTAGCTTTCTAGCTGAGAGCTAACTCCTTATCACCTCTGTTTTTAGCATTGCAAGAAGTCAAGGCTTGTAGGAATACTCTTGAGGATAGACTTAAAGTGATAGAAAGAAGAAGATTTTGGTACTACACTTCACATGAGGAGGGAAAAGGGGGCACAACTATTGGAATTTTGTCCCACTACAAAGATAGCATCATACAAGTCACTATAGATGACCACAATAGATGATTAATGCTACAATGTTGTGTGAAGGGAATTAATCGCTCAGTTGTCTCTCTTTATGCTCCTAATTCAGCTACAGAAAGGAGGGATCTATGGGAATCTCTACAGTGTGCAGATGGCAACTGCATTCTAATGGGAGATTTCAACATGGTAGAGAACAAAATGGATAGATGGATGGAAAAGGGCACATGCATCAGAGGTTTTGAATTGCTTTCATGGGAAGAGTGCAAGGAACATTGGCAGCTGATTGATGTGAGCACAAGTAGGGATTTTACTTGGTGCAACAATCAAGTTGGAGTTAACAGAAGGGAGGCTAGATTAGACAGGTTCTATGTCTCCCAAAGTTTATTAAACAATCATCTATCTTTGAGAGTGGAAACATACTCCTCCTTAAGCTTGTCAGATCATAAACCTATTTTTTTGAGGTGTGATTTTGGCTCTAGTGAGAGAAGTCCCTCCTAGTTTAAAGTTGACCCTAAACTCTTCCACTTAAAGAGTGTGCAAACCCTAATAAATAAGGCTGGGCATAGTGCTTTCTCTAAGCACACCACAGCCTCAGATGCTTGGGCACTTATTGTCAAGGATACTCAAAATATTCTAAGAATAGCTAGAAAGAAAAGGGCATAGATTAGAGCTCAAAGAATGGATTACATTCAAGATAATATCAGAGCTTTAGAAAAAAAAGCCAAAGTTGGTGATGAGGAGGACCATGTAGAACTAAATAAGGCAAAAAAAGAGCTCAAAAAACAAGAACAGATCAGGTTAAATGACTCCAAAGTTTATTATAGAGATTGGTGGGCTGGCAAGATTGATAGACCCACTAAGGAAACTTTCAAAATAATCAAAAGAAAAAGGTGTCAAGAGGAGATTCCCCTTCTTAAAAGACCAAATGGCTCCCACTTAAATAACACTAAGGAAATATTGAATACATCCAACATCATTTTTGGGAACTACTCTCCAACACGTCCCCTTAATGATGACACTCAAATAGCAAGACAGCTTTGTCAAATTATAAGGGAGAAGGCTGTTAAAACTTTTAATCTACCCTAGTTAGAGAGACCCTTCAGTTTGGAGGAGTTGAAAGAAGTTGTGGTAGTCATGGAAGATGGTAAGACAGTAGGGGAAGATGGGTTACCCATTGAGTTCTACAAGAAACTGGTTGGCGCATATTTATTACTCTTATAGCGATAAAGTTAGTTGAAAGGTTTTCTTCCCCTTCACATTAATGGTGGCATTATCAAGCTGATCCTAAAGAGGGCCCCAAAGATGAGATAAAAAATTGGAGGCCTCTAACAATGTTAAGCTGCAGCTACAAAATATTTGCCAAAGTTTTAGCTCTAAGGATTCAAGGCAAAATGAAAGATTAGATTCTAGCAGAGAAAAAGGGGTTTATCAAGGGATGTCACCTTCTTGAAACCCTTATTAATATATGGGAAGTATGTGAGTATGCCAAGGAAACTAAACATGATATTTATTTTTTTAAGTTGATTTTGATAAGGCTTATGATAGGCTGGAATGGGATTTTATAATTCAATCTTTAGGACATGGGAATGGGACCCTCTTTTGTGTTAAGTGTTAAACTTCTACTCACTAATGCTATAGCTAAGGTCAATGTCAACGGTATGATGAGTGACCACTTTTTTCGTAAGAGATCAATCAGACAAGACTGTCCTTTACCTCCTCTTCTTTTTCCTATAGCTGTAGGCTCTCTAGGTTGGCTCTTAGAAGTCAAATTCAAGAGGGAATTCTGAAAGGCATAGAGCTGATTAATGGTAAACAATTGGTGTGCCAACAGTTTGCTGATGACCCCACTTTGACTCCTAGAGACATTGATCAGGATGTTAGACCATTGTCTTAAAGTTTTTTGTCAAGCCTCAGGATCTTCTATCAACCACTCCAAAACAGCGTATGACACTCTCAGTGGGGGCAAGGAACAAGGTGTTCTCCAACAGTTAAGATGCCTTAAAATTCAAAAAGGGATAGTTTTTAGACTTTTGGGAATTCCAATGGGCTTTGAGATCACAATGAAGCAGAGGTGGGACTGGGTAACGGATAGGTTTCAGAAGAAACTAGATAAATGGAGAAGCTTTCAAGGCAACTTGGCTAGAAGAAAAATGGTTCTTAATAATTTCCTCTACCCCATTGTTATTTTTTATCTTTCTTGTTGGTCTCCTTCTAAAACAGGTCCAGATTCATCAGATTATGCAGATCACTTTTATAGGGAAGGATTAACAAAATTTCCAAAGTGAGATGGGACTACTGTATCAAACCCAAGGAAGAAGGGGGACTAGGGGTGATAGATATTTCTTCTACTGCTAAAAAGCTTTTTGCTACTTGGATTATCAAAGTAGCACTTCATCCAGAGGAGGATTGGGCACAACTGCTTTTGAGAAATATGAGGCATATTAGACCTTGTAGGGCCCCAAACTGGAAAAATTATCTTTTCATCTCTGCTCTTTTTAACCCTGAACCCTGTAAATACAAGGGGAGTCCCCTACGGAAGTCTATTTGGGGTGCTTTTGAAGAAATAAAAGCTTACCTCCTTTTCTCCGGCAAAGGAACATTTATGGCCATTGATTCTATTTGGGTGTCCTCAATATTTAGATCTGACATTCTGACAGATGAGCAGTTTATAGTAGCAGCTATCTTATTCAAGAAAGGTCTTCAATCTTGGAGTTAGCTTTGGAATAAAGAGCTTTTCAAGTGGAAATCTTGGCTTGAAATCAGAAGGGAATTATCCTTAACTAACCAACATCAGAGATTGATCATGGGAAGACTTGAATTATGGAAAGGAGAAGTGAGTTGGAAAGGAGGCTCAGTACTATGCATACGCAAAGAGTTCAGTTGGGTAGGGTGCTCCTCTTTATTACCTATTTTAACTCCCACTACAGATATGGAGGATCTTTTTAGAACCCTTAATAACAGATGGAAGCTGAATGATGACAGATCCAAATGGTATCTCAGATTTCACAGAATTCGGAATAGGAATGTGCCTAAGAAAATGTCGTGTCTTGCTTGGTTAATTCTTCACAAAGCAGTTTGGTCTAATTCTAGAGGACTCAGCATTAGTGAAGGTGATGGCAAATGTATGAGATGCCTAAACTCTATGGAGGATGTCTTTCATCTTTTTGTTGCTTGCCCTCATGCCAGAAAAGTATGGAAGTTCATTCAGATGGAGTGTGGTGAACCTATAAATTGGAAAGCCATATTGCTAGGAGATGCTTGCAAAATAAGGCATGAGCCTTAGTTTTTAATAAGGGACCATGCTCTCTGGTTCATCTGGGTCTCTAGAAATAATTTTCAATTTTAAAATCATAAAGATATTTGTATTGATGCTATGTTTGCTTCATGGTGGGACAGGAAAAGAGAAGACTTGACTTCTTTATTAGGGCATACAACCTTGAACACTAGAGACTAAGTTTAGACATCTCCAGACATAAACGTTCTTGTTTCATATCAGATGATCATGCCAAACTACCCCCCTTCCTACAAAGGAAACCTGCAGCAACTGGTGCTCCCTTACCTGTTTCTCTAGGATCAGCCTCTCTACATCTTGATGGCTCTTCAAGCAAAGCTCCTACCACTTTTGCTGTTGTTGCTGATGCTGCTGTCCCTCCCTTCCATTCTACTGTGGTAAGCCTCTCCAGCAAATCCCTTTCCTTAGCTATGGACTCAATAGATCAGCCACATGCTGCCTCTCATGGATCCAACATTCAGTTCCCTTGTGTTGGCTTCTCTACTCAGTTCCCTTCTACCCTTCCTAATTATATCCAGGGTCTTGCAGTGGTTCTTTATATTTCATAGCAAGACTTGGCTTCTATGTCTATTGACCCTTCTCAGGGACTTGCTGCTGCTCATGGTCACTCTATACATACTACCGTTGCTGTTACTTCAGACTCCAAAGAGGAAACCTCTAGCTTCTCTCTCCATCTTTGAGAAGCCCCTCTTAGGCTATTTTGAAGTTGATAGTTTTGTGTTATTTCATGATGTAAGTGCTGATATAGTCAGTACTGATATTTTAGGAGATATCTTTTTGATGTATTACATGTTATAAAGCAATAAAGACACTCTACTTTTCTGCCAAAAAAAAAAAAAGTGCAGACTTTGCACCATGTTTAAAAGATAGTTGGTTCAACCAATAGCCTCAAAGGCATCTAGTTACACCTTTTTTGCTTCTAGTATTTGTTGTTGGACTCGTGCATGTGAATAGGACACATTGCTACATTGTCCATGTTACATAGATGGGTTCATGCAATTGAATGTTTGTGTGGCTAAAATTGCCACAATGCGATTGAGGACAACCACATAAACTTAGGAACACTTATGAACAACCACCTAAACTTACAATGACTTACCCTAGGATTCTTGACATGATGTTATCTCATCCACCATGCTATCTAAACCTCATTGTATGCCCCCCAGACCTTGCATAAGTGCCTCGAATCCTACCCTAGTACACTTCCCTTTTGCGAGGATCTCATAAGAAGGGCAAGTGAATTCATGTGCCTAATCCCATGAATGGATTATGGAATATGTTACAATTCCATAGATTATGTTCGATCATAGTAAAATACTTATATGCCTAGTCTAGCTTTCAACCTCACCTCTCTTGTCTCTTTGGAGGCATGATTGTTATCGAGGAGAAAGAGAAACATAAGCACTTTTAAAAATTTACAAGCATAGTATGAGATGCTATTTTAACAAATCTATGATACGAGTATTCAAACTTATGGCACTTTAATAAATCCAACTTCAATTTTTCTTATTAAGTTCTACATCATATACATATATAACATTTCTCTTGTAACATTCCATGTAAGCTAGCTAGACCTCAAGATAGAGAAACTGTCCATTGTCTTGTCCCCTCTTGAGTCTCAACATAATTGAATGTGATTAAAGACACGGTAATCTAATTAAAATAGGTGTGGAATGGTGGGACACCTTTTTCCACATCCCACTCTTTTCGAATTAAGCATCTATCTGCACTATGATCATTCAAAGCATTATTCTTTATCAAGGAATGTCGATATATCATGCATACTAGTGTAGTAGCTAGCAATGTTTGCATGGTAATCTATAATATTTTATGACTATACTTACAATGTTTCACCTATTTACAACTTATAACATTCCATATAATTTCCAATTGTCTTATCCTATATATGGATTATTACATACTAAAATCGGCATGGGTTGGTGGGTCGCCTTTGACCACGTTTCACCCTTTCTCAAGTAAGGAGCTTCTATCTGCACTCTGATCAATTGCAACCTCATGCTTGGTTGAGGAATGTTAGTATTTCACACACATTAGTGTAGTAGCTAGCAATACTTATATTTAAACTTGTTTTATTTTTCATTTCCCTATCTTATTATTTTAATGTCTGTAGTACATGAAATCTATATTGCCTATTCTATCCCATCCCATCGTCTTCCCTCTATCATTTATTTTCCCCTATCCCTCTCACCTAATTCTTCCATTAATTTGCTCAACTATATTTTCCATCTACCTATTAATTTAACCTAAGGAGAAAGGCGATTGAAAAGGCCTTTATTTTTCAATAAAGAAATTCAATCAATTTCTTATACATTCTAAAGATCCGAGAGAGCAGAGAGAAGAGAGAGAGTACACTTGCCATTTTTGGGCAAGCTTGCCAAAATATGCTTGCCAAAAAACATCCCCTGTGAATAATGTGGGACTCACCCCATCCATCTACCATGGCTTTAATGAACTCTTTCCTGATGACTTTATATAGTTGCACATCATCATCGTCTATGGAAGGCTTCCTCAAGATCTTTACCATATTGTCTAATGCTTTCCAAACACGTATTTTCAAGGTTCTCATGTGAGGATCAGCTTCCAAATTAGTGGTGCAATCACATAACTCTTTCCAATAGTTCCAATTCATATTTAATCAAATTTTTCCATGATTGGACAAAAATCTTTGTGCCTTTGAGCTCCAATGGACACTTTATTTGAAAGATTTCCTAATTTTCCTGATAATTGTGTGTCTTTAATTAGCTTTACATGCCCTCCATGTAGACCCACGCATGAGAGTAAAGCTTCAACCCTTGCTATATGTGATGTCGCTCTCTCCTCCGGTTTCATGTTCCATACATATACGATGTGCAAGTAAAGCAATTTATTAATGAGCCACATCTCTACATGCAACACACAAAAATGTACTCTTTGTAATGGAATGTCTAATATTGGATCCCTATTTTTATCAATTTGATCTCTATTGGGTGCAACATCCAGATTCCATCTCATTACTCCATTGCTCCAATACATCCGTTTGTTAGAATCGTCATCTATGATGTCATTCATTACATCTTTAGCATTCCCAAAGTCTTTTCCTCATTTTATTTTCTCTTTCCCTCTATGTATTCCTATGTTACCGCCTCAAAGTCATTGTGAGTGCATACAATAAAGATACGAATATGTTGCATTTGCACTCAATTCCCTTCCAAACATACACTTCAACATTTCAAGATCTTCTGCCATGTGCCATTCAACTTTAAACGATCCAAACCCTTCACAAGCAACTCTCCTTTCGCCTCAGCATCTATGACACTTGGAATTGGAGATCTATCAAAGATCCCTTTCAAGAATGAGTGTGTCTCTTTAGGAAGTTCAAATGCGGCAAGCCACTAAATGTGCTTTTTTGATTGCACACTAAAATCTTCCCTAACTTCCTTATCTTTGGCATGTCCAAGGGCTTTGTTCATCAAAGTAATACTAACCCTCTCCAACTTGTGGCCTTTAACAACCTCACACTCATCCAATTTGATAACAAAGACTAACTTTCTTTCACAATCTGAAAGATTATAAGATTTACATGATTAGAAAAGATTTCACTAAAAATTGCTGCTCTCTAAACAATAAAATTGTAACCTACCCCATGCTTTCATGGGCCATTTTGGACACTTTTAAAGATTTTATTTTTTTTGGGGTACCCGTGAGATACTTTTTGGGACTAAAGGTTGTAAAGAGAGTTTACGAGTGGAGGGCCCCTCCAAGTGGAAGGGGACCACCAAGGGCCTAGGGAGATGTACCTTTTTGTCCCCATATGAGGGTGATGGGACCCTCTATAGGCCTTATTAGTTCTTAATCCATTTTGCTAATCCACTCCTTATGAGGCACTTTTTGAGTCCAAAATTCCCCTAATGTATTGATTTTTCCTTGTTCATGTTCATTTCACTATTTCATTTTGAAGAATATGGGGTTGTTTTTTGAGTTTCCTCTCACAACCCTCCCTCTCATACACCCTTCGATCCTATTCTCCCATACCCATATACCCTCTTCTCCTTGTCCATCCAACTCTCCTCTTTATCCCTTGCATCTCTTGAGAGTAAAGCTTCAACCCTTGCTATACATGACGTCGCTCTCTCCTCCAGTTTCATGTTCCATACATATACAATGTGCAAGTAAAGCAATTTATCAATGAGCCACATCTCCGCATGCAACACACAAAAATGTACTCTTTGTAATGGAATGTCTAATATTGGATCCCTATTTTTATCGATTTGATCTCTGTTGGCTGCAACATCCAGATTTCAGCTCATTACTCCATTCCTCCAATACATCCATTTGTTAGAATCATCATCTATGATGTCATTCATTACATCTTTAGCATTCCCAAAGTCTTTTCCTCATTTTATTTTCTCTTTCCCTCTATGTATTCCTATGTTACTGCCTCAAAGTCGTTGTGAGTGCATACAATAAAGACATGGATATATTGCATTTGCACTCAATTCCCTTTCAAACATACACTTCAATGTTTTAAGATCTTCTGCCATGTGCCATTCAACTTTAAAAGATCCAAACCCTTCAACTTGAAGTAACTTTCCTTTCGTCTGGGCATCTGTGACACTTGGAATTATCAAAGATCCATTTCAAGAATGAGTGTGTCTCTTTAGGAAGTTCAAATGCGGCAAGCCACCAAATGTGCTTTTTCAATTGCACACTAAAATCTTCCCTAACTTCCTTATCTTTGGCATGTCCAAGGGCTTTGTTCATCAAAGTAATACTAACCCTCTCCAACTTGTGGCCTTTAACAACCTCGCACTCATCCAATTTGATAACGAAGACTAACTCTCCTTCACAATGTGAAATATTATAAGATTTACATGATTAGAAAAGATTTCAATAAAAATTGCAGCTCTCTAAACAATAAAATTGTAACCTACCCCATGCTTTCATGGGCCATTTTGGACACTTTTGAAGATTTTATTTTTTTTTGGGTACCCGCGAGATACTTTTGGGACTAAAGGTTGTAAAGAGAGTTTACTTTTTGAGAGTGGGGGGCCCCTCCAAGTGGAAGAGGGAGGTGCACTTTTGGGGACCACCAAGGGCCTAGGGAGATGTACCTTTTTGTCCCCATATGGGGGTGATGGGACCCTCTATAGGCCTTAGTAGTTCTTGCTAATCCACTCCTTATGAGGCCCCTTTTGAGTCCAAAATTCCCCTAATGTATTGCTTTTTCCTTGATCATGTTCTTTTCACTATTTCATTTTTAAGAATATGGGGTTGGTTTTCGAGTTTCCTCTCCCACCCCTCCCTCTCATATACCCTTCGATCCTCTTCTCCCATACCCATATACCCTCTTCTCCCTGTCCATCCAACTCTCCTCTCCTATCTCCTCTTTATCCCTTGCGTCTCATCAATCTTATTTTCCTTTCTATCTCCTATCCTATCTCGAAGCCCTTCTCATCCCTTCCCTATCCCCTCCATATCACCAATCCAACCCTTTTCCACCCATATTCCCTTCCCGCACCCATCCTATTTCCGATCCCATCCCTTTTCCCATCTTCTCCATCCCTTGTATCTGGTGCCCTCTATCCATCCTGGAGCCCACCTCCTTCCCCATACTCTCCATTCCCTCTATTCAAGCCCTTCTATCAATTCCCTTCCCACCAATACCCTCTTCTCTTCTTTCGGGTGTATTCATCCCACCTCCTTTCCCCTCTCCATCTCCTCTATTCATCCTCTTCTCCCATCCCCTCTATTCATCCCCTTTGCCATCCCTTTCCACCCCTATCCATCCCCTATTCTATCTCTATTCAACCCTGGGCCACCTACTTTGACCATCCTCTCCTAAAACATGCAATGGACTTCACTATTAGTGGTGCAGTGTTTGATATCCTCGAGGAGAAAGCACTGGCTTGAATGGGTCTAGTTGGCCCACCCATGGTACTTATTGCTTTCGACCTTGACCATGTCAACCTAAGAACGAAGGATGGGAAGTTCAATGACCCGCCAAGGATTTTGTTAACGTTTTCATGTTTGCGTTAACTCATCATTCAGGAACATCATGTTCGGTCCCGAAATGTGTGAAAATAATGTGATCATCTTGTTGGAATACTGAAAGGAAAGAGTAGAGTTGACACAAATTCAGAATACTTGCTTATAGAATGAAGAAGAAAGAGGTCCTTAAGTAGGCACCTCATACAAGGTCACTGACATCACTGATGACCTCAAAGCTCCACAATCATCTCCTCAATCTGCTCCTAGATTCTCTCAATCATCCTATGTGGCTTTTCCACCACCTAACTGTGCTTGTGGGCACCTAACTGTGCCTCTAGCACTCACACATAGAAACATAAGGTGTGCCTGAGGCATACACCTTGAGATATCCCAACAAACCCCCCCTCAAGGAAATGCCTCAGGCTATGTCAAGGATACATCTAGTCTCATAGTTTCTCATGCCATCTCATGGTGGTCAAGGATAAATCTATGGCTAGGTTCTCATGCTAGCAAAGGTTCCCTTGGGTGTAAGGTAAACAGAAAGGGATACAAACAGACCTTCCAATGGTTATCTCCCTTGCATGTACATGCACACAATGTCTGCAAGAGGTACCATGGAACAAAACATACACATGGCCTACATCATAAGGTGACCAGAGGTGTTTACAAAACACACACAACACAATAGTTTATTTTCATTCATTTTGGAGGACTATCCAGGCTGAGTACCTTGACATAAAAAGAAAAGAGATCTGGAGCATACATAGAGATGATTTTAAAATGCATAATCTTCAAAAGATGCCTCATCTTGTGGAGGCTCATTCACTGTAAGTAGATTTGCATTTTCTGTCTTTGCTTTGTCTCTGCAAAACTTCTCACTATGGTTGTTTTTGCCACAATGCTTGCATGGATTTACTTTGAAGCAGTCCTTTGAAAGGTGATTTGTTTTTCCACAGTGATTGCAAGGAGAATACTTGCCCTTCTGGAATTTCATTACATAAGCAGTGTCATTGCCTTTCCTTAACTCCATATGTCTTTCTTCTTCTTGGAGAGCTGAGATAATGCCTTCAAGGTGTGGATTGGGAAGATTCTTCAAAGTGCTTACAATGTGATCAAAACTTTCAGGCATACTCTTAAGTAGTACTGCCATAGCATCATCAGGGGTGATAGGAGAGTTGATAGAAGCTAACTGAGTCATCAGAGACTCCGCATATAGTTGACATGAGCAGCTAAAGTAGTATCACTTGCCATCTTTAATTCAAAGAAAGAAATTTTAAGTGATAGTTTAGATATGTGAGAGCTTGCACCAAAAATCAAATCTAGCTTCTGCCATGCTTCCGATGGAGACTCCAAGTCAGATATATGATGTATGTAATCATCACCCAAAGCTAAAGCAATTATACCATATGCTTTTTCTTCTCTTGCTGGATCCCTTGTTGGTCGTGTCGGAGCTGAAGATTCCCCAGCATTTGAGGCCGTAGAAGAAGCGGTAGGAGTAGGTTTGACAAGTCCCCATAAGTTCTCCCGCATCAATGCAAATTTTACTTTCATTTGCCATGTATGGAATCCCTTTCCATTGAACTTCTCAAGATTATATAAAGTAGCCATGAGAGGGTCTAACCCAGATATTGGGCAGTGTCTATCTCTCTTACAAGGCAAAAAGAACTGAAATACTTCCAAAGTATAGGCACTTGATGTAGCAAATAGTAGTGACTAGTTTTCAAACAATGATGCTACTTTTTGTATGCTTCATAGGAGTGGATGAAATAAACACTTTCCAAACACAACCAGGTCTAGCAAGTCAAAACAAAACTGAAGCAACACTTGTAGTGAAGTTATTGAAAACTTCAAAAGACCAGAAATGCTAGAGTAGCATTTTATGTAGCATCATCTTCAAAACTTGTCCAAAACTGTCAAAAATGAAAAGCTGAACTTGGAGGGCTTGTAGCTCACTCTTCAAAGCAAAGAAAAGAGGGCTTTTTGAAGCAAAAGAAAGCTCATATACCAGAGAAGGTCCAGCACAGAGGTTGGACGAAATGGTGCGCACTTTTGCCCGGGAGAGTTGCTACAGGCTGAAACTGAGTTTTGACGATTTCTCCCTCGTTACTGAACCAAATGACTTGAAAAATGGCTCAAAATCTTCGTCTTGAGGTCGCCCATCTACTCCTAAGAGGGCTCAGGCAATGGCGGAGCAAGCAGGGAGTATTGAGCAACAGAAGAAATTCGCTGTTTGGAGAATGGCAGCCACCACAGACGTTTTTTCTTCAATTGCTTGTAGGTGGAAGTTCGCCCATACTAGAGGAGTTTCCAGCTCAGAGGGTTTGGGCAATGGTCGTTTGTAGATGGAGAACCAAGCTCTCAAAGATTTTGGGAAGAAAGAGGAAAATGGAGAAGAAGAAGATGAAGAAGAAGATGATGATGTGGCAGAAATGGGCTCAAGGGGGATCAAATGGCTCTGATACCAAGTTGGAATACTGAAAGGAAAGAGTAGAGTTGACACAAATTCAGAATACTTGCTTATAGAATGAAGAAGAAAGAGGTCCTTAAGTAGGCACCTCATACAAGGTCACTGACATCACTGATGACCTCAAAGCTCCACAATCATCTCCTCAATCTGCTCCTAGATTCTCTCAATCATCCTATGTGGCTTTTCCACCACCTAACTGTGCTTGTGGGCACCTAACTGTGCCTCTAGCACTCACACATAGAAACATAAGGTGTGCCTGAGGCATACACCTTGAGATATCCCAACACATCTTGGTAACATGTAAAATTCACGAGTGAATTAGTATAATACCAATGGACAATAAACCACAAACCGCTGGCAAAAGGCCAAATATCAACGAGTTATTTAACAATACGACCGGAATACTAATAAATGCCACTTGTATAATGAGTAATACCGACGATATCACTCCATGCACTGGTAGTACTTTATGGACGTGCTTTCTTGCTCATTTTAGTCTGTAAATAATTTGTGAGAGCCACGAGCGTTCTTAATTCAGCAAGGTTGTAGTCCATAGCTCCTGCACTCAGTGAGTTGGGGTAAGGTTGACCACAATTAAGTTGTGAGAGAAAAAGAGAGAGTCATGAGCTTACAATCACTTATCTTTCATCTACCATGTCGCTCAATAAGATGAGAATCCAATGCCAAGCATCTTCGTCTTCTCTAATTTCCCGCACCCTCTATATTGTTACCCATCTGCTTGTGTTGGCCAGATGGACAATCCTTTCTCCTTGGACACAAATTGTTTTATGTCCTTCCATTGGGAGCCCCTGAAATCGGCCCATTGCAAGGTATGTTGAATGATGTCAGGAAGGTGCTAAAGAGGCACAGTGGCAATCCTTTGCATGTGTTCAAAATGTGCCCAAATCTCATAGGCTTGCTCTTCTTCTTCAGCCTCCTCTAATGTTAACAATCTCTTCCTTTCTCTTTTGCTTCTCTCACCATTCATTTGCATACATATGTTCAAGTACAAGGTCAAATTTCATATAAACTCCTTAAGCATGTAACATTTCATAATTTCAAGCATGCAATCTAATATAGATTGCATGCGTGTTTTGTTTTGACACTCGAATTTTGATATAGATGCATGCAAAACAAAAAAAGCATGCATTCAAATTAAAATTTGACAAAAACCAACTCTCTTCGAGAGAGCCTAGATACTTGAACCTTAAGAGTGGTCCCATCTAGCTCTTATGCCTTGTGAGCACAAGGGCCAAATGGACTACTCTGCAAGCCAAGGCCTGGCACGTGGCTTAATATAAGAGAGGAGAATTTACCTCTTGAATCAAAAGTATTGCAAAATGAGCTGACAACATCCCTATATAATTGAGGCACTACTTATACCACTAGTACATAGGCTTTTACTGCCAATAATAGGTGTGCAACCGGAAATACCCTTCGTGCTACAGACGGTACTACACAATCTACCATCAATAATGTGAGTACCACCATTTGAATTCATGCCTAATTTTGCTGACGGTAGTATTGCTTTTATCACTAGTACTGTACTATTTATTGCTGGTAAGGGCGACGATATACTTCACTAGGACTATCGATACATGTCATTGCGTGCTAGAATTCGTGAAAGGGTGTTCACAAACGTAAATCATGCAAAACATTGCATAACTACGTGAATATGCAATCCTTGGACCCAATTCGTTGTCGCCTTATCTTTTGTCATGGACGAAACTCTCGATAGAGTTGGCAGTTGTGGGGTGGAGCTCAGCATTCTATTTGAATCTTGTCCTTGCAAGCATTCAACGAGTGCCTAGACGTAGTGATGGCTTCAGCAAAGGCATTGGTAGTAGCGGCCAGACTTTGGGTGGTATCAAGAATGACATGAGAACAAAAGGAGGTGGACCTAGTGTCAACTAGAGCGAAAGCGAGGGTGACATTCAAATTCTAAGTGGTAGGGAGGAGGGGAAGGGAACTAAACAGATGTTGGGGAGAAATGAGTCGTGCAAATAAAAGAGAGGACCATCCATTCACACATATGGGGGTATTGTGTTTGAATTTTGGATGAGAACTTTACACACTTTCTTCCCAAGAGGTTTTAATTTGGAAGGAAAATCAACTCTTTGTAAAATTAAAAGAACCTCTAAAAAGAACCCTTTGATGTGGATAACTCATATCAAGCCCTTTAACATTCCTCATTACCAACATAGTCATATATCTAACATCGTATGGAAACCTAAAGTTATGTTACGAGGTTGTCCTAGCTCTCCTGCAATCTCACATGTAGTTCGTGAGTTGCCTCCCTCACGTCCTCTTCCTCCACTTCCTCCTCCTTTAGTTCCTTTAACTTCCTCAATTCCAAGCTTGGAAGTATGTAAAAACTTTAGGACAAAAGGCTTTCAACTATGGAGAGATAGGTAAAAGGCTTTCAGAGTATTCAAAATCTTCTATCCTTAAAGAACCTTGTTGTTGTAAAAGTAAGAGATTCCAAAGCTTTATTGATGATGATTTAGGACATGTAGTCACAGTTGATATCTCAATTTTGCTTTCTAGTAACCTAAGAGACCTTTTTGTGAAAGGCATGAAATTTCGATTGTACTCTTTTAAAGAGTCTTGCCTTTTAAAAGCTATCGATAAGGGAATCTCAAAGTTTGTTTTGCAATTAGAAGAATGTTTAGGAGTTAAAAATATCTTATCAGAATGGAAAGGGAAGATTTTGAAGAAAGTTGCTTTGAAAGTAGAAGAAGTCCCTTTGGTTAATTGCTCAAAGAAAAGTAACCATCTTTCTTCAGAAGATGAAACTCTTCTTCGAAAATTCCATAGGAATTTTGTCATTTCTTATGTGGACAAATGTTCCAATAACTTTGTTTTTATTTGCAAAAAGTTTTACTTAGAGAGTGAACTCGTCTGTCAAAACTTACGCCCCTACCTTAGTTTCTCAAAAGGATTTGATCTCAAAACAACAGAGTTTTTGCAAGTCTTCTGGGTTTGTTTGCAATCCAAGCATACCTTTTCTTTGTGCTGCTAGAAAGTTTCACAAAACTCCAAAAAAGCCAGGATTTATTACAACTGCTTGTGAGACTACTTTGACGGATGTCTCTAAATGACTAAGCTACTACTTCAAAGCCATGTTGCCTAGTGTCCATAAACTTTGGAGGGACTTATTAAAAGAGGCAGATGTCCCCTCGCACTTAGGCTGGATTTTAAATGACTCTGTAGGAGTCATTCCTGTTGTAAAATTTTTAAATTTCTCTCGAAGCATTCGGGAAAAAGAGTCTCCTATTCTCCTTCAAACCTATGATTTTACCACGCTTTACACAATCAAGTTAGGCGTTTTATAGATGATTTATTTGTACCAGATGTTCCTAACTTTCAAAACTTTATGTACAAAGACGCTAGAGCTTTTGGAGAAGAAATCTATCCTCGTGACTCTTGTGAATTGAACTACACTTCAAGAGAAGATTCTTGTGTTTTCTTAGATCTTAGACTTTCTCAATCTACCAAATAAATAGAGATTGATATATATGATAAACGTGAACAACTTGAATATAGTGGTTTACACATTATAAAAATGTCTCACATTGACATTTCTGATTTGACAAAATATGGAGTCATTTCTTCCCAATTCCATAGATTTTCTCGCCTTTGTTCAACTGAGGAGTCTTTTATCACTCAATATAGTAATTTAATCACTTTACTATTACACAAGAGGTATAATCCAAGGAAAATAATGAAAAAAGTTCGCATATTCTTAGTTATCAAGTCTTTAATCTATGGTATATCGGCCTTAGGTATGTTTAGAATGATTGAACATAAGCTGAATAGCCTGTTTTTCTTTTAGTTTCAAAAGAGAGTTTGTTTGAGTATGCTTGTTTTATGTTTTAAATAAGAGAGAGTTTCTAGTTTTTTGAAAGATTTTGTTTCTTGACTTGTTTGTTTATTTTTGCTTAGTCACCTGCTTCGTTTCTTCTTTATTTCTTGTTTTCATTATCTTTTGTTTATTTGACGTATTTTAGTAAGCACTGGGTTTGCCCAAGAGACTCCGCGAGTCTTTAGAAACCCAGTATAGCTGCTTATGCTTGGGCACTGACGACAACATAAGTGTTGCTTTGCTTGCTAAGTATGTCTTCCTTTTGTTTTTCATAAAAGTTTTTGTTTACCTCTTTTTTCTTCTCTTTCATTTTCTCTTTTATATTCTTTGTAGATTTTTTATCTTTAGAACAATAAAAAATCTAAATTTGTATGATTGGACTTATTCTAGTCTTACAAAGGTATATGTATTGTGTCTGAAAGAAATTTCTAATTTCAACTGTCCGCCTGCTGCCCTATAAATATGTTCAAATCCCAGATTGCCTTCTCACAATCACCACCTCCTCACTAGTATCATTATAAAACCTCTAACTATGGCCAAAGGAGTGTGTTTGTGTGTGTGTGCACGCGCATGAGTGTCCAGATAGATAGATTATTTGAATTTAATATGTACAACACAAAGTCACCTATCAATTTTGAAAGCCAATATCAACCTTCTTATTGTGCGGCCATGCTTTGACCACCCATGTCTTGTGATTCTGACAATAGCTCAATCCTTTATTATAAAAAATTGTATGATGCAATCATAACATAGGAAGAACTAAACTTTGCATTTTAGAATTCTACACAATGATGGGAATATAACTAGCTCTCGTCTCCAAAAAAAATCCACATAATCAGAATAGTTCCTTGCAAGTCTAATTGATTGAGATATTCACCACCTCAGTAAAAAGGATCAAAATATCTTGTGCAGCTTTCTCAAGTCTCTAACCATCAGGGCAGATTTAGCATCCAAGACATTGCATCAGCTCAGTTTCTTTCTCATGTTCTCATCCTGTTCAGCAGCAGTGGGAGAGTATTTTAAGTGCACCATGTCACTAAGTTCATTTATTACCTGCACCACATTAGACCAACGCCAATGCTTAGAGAACTATAAAAGAGACAGACATGTTAGTGGCAGGCCTCTTGTCAATGAGATGAATGGTATTGACTTGGTTCTGAGTAATGACTACAAAAGTACGAAAGTACCAAGCAAATACCCAATGCTGAGGTTTATAATCCAAATCAGGCAAGCCAAGATCAATCATGTGAAACTGTGTTGAAGAAACAGAGGCATATGAAACAAGCCCTCACCAAAATCTCTGATTGTACAACTATCAGAGGGTTCCAATACCTTCTAACAATCTATAGGACACCATCAAATGCAGAATCAACAAATTTCTAGATGTTAGTACGATTAAAAATTAAAAGAAACACCAATGCTTAGAGAACGACAAAAGAGACATACATGTTACTAGAAGGCCTCTTATCAACGAGATGAATGATATTGACTCTGTTCTACTGCATTGAGTAATCAGTACCAAGCAAGCACCCCAATGCTGAAGTTTATAATCCAGATTAGGCAAGTTTAGGTGAAACTGTCAGAAAATGTGGCCGGATGCCACGTGTCACCACCGGGATGCACCGGGTACGGGGGTCCCACACCCCGCCCCATAGCCATGCAGAGCCTCTCCTACATCCAACAAAAGGCCGGCAGGATGATGGGACAGGGGCTCATTGTCTTTATATATCCAAGGATTCTTATATCCCCATATTGCTTATGGGATTTCTTTTGTACACGTGTCATCTGCGCTCAATACCCCTTCATATCCACAATTGTTTCCAAGGTACCACGAGGGGGTTAGGACCACATAGGCCCATATTTCCAACATCCCCCCATGGGCCTAACACCATGAGAGAGAACTTGGCCGGCCAAATATTGCTAACCACCCACACAGGGCCAGATCAGCCTCAAACTCTGACCACCCACACAGGGCACGGTCAGAAGCACATGGCAACCACCCCCACACAGGGCACGGCTTGCCCAATCAAATGTTGCTGCCAGGTTCACACACAGTCTTTGACTGACTGACGCAGGCCATCAATTCCCGTGCCAGTCGCGCTATTCAGTTCTGGCCACAGAGCAACAACAGCTGCCATTCACTGCAGCTAGGACACAACGTGGGTCGCCACTCCCACGTGTGTGCAGTTACTGTTTCAGCCGCCACCGTGCCAGAGTCGTTCACAAAGTCCATAGAGTCGCGCGCAGTACACATGTATGCCATACAGTCCGCAGGCCTCTCTGAACCTGCTCTGATACCATGTCAGAAAATGTGGCCAGATGCCACGTGTCACCATTGGGATGCACCGGGTACGGGGGTCCCACACCCCGCCCCATAGCCATGCAGAGCCTCTCCCACATCCAACAAAAGGCCGGTGGGATGATGGGAGAGGGGCTCATTGTCTTTATATATCCAAGGATTCTTATATCCCCATATTGCTTATGGGATTTCTTTTGTACACGTGTCATCTGCGCTCAATACCTCTTCATATCCACAATTGTTTCCAAGGTACCAGGAGGGGGTTAGGACCACATAGGCCCATATTTCCAACAGAAACTGTGTCGAACAAAAAGCGGTGTGTGAAACAAGCCCTTCTCATTGTAGGACTGTCAGAGCGTTCCAATACCTTTTATAGGACTGTCAAATGCAGAATCGACCAATTTCTAGACATTAACACTACTGCCAACATTCTCTCTCTCTCTCTACACACATACATACATATATGTATATATATATACATATGTGTATATATATATACATGTCTATATATGTGTGTGTGTGTGTATGAGAAGAAAAATACAAAGTACTGATGCTATCCTGACAAAAAACAATACCTATGATACTAGACGGAACTATTTGATGAACTTCTTTTAAATGATAAGGCAAGAATTGTCCCAAATGTGACCAGACTTCACATCATGTTGCCTTGCAAACACAGAAATCATGAAATCAAAAGACACACCAAATCTTGGGGGGCGGGGATGGGACAGGGGGGGGGGGGGGGACACCCAAGATTTCAAAACTCAAGAATGACACCAATCTAGTCTCTCAAATTGACTGTACTTCATGATGTGTAGTTTCTAGCCCATTTGCAAGTTGTGTTTTGCTTAGATCTTAAGTTTGAGTTAGGCGCCCTGACATAAGCCCAAATTTGGCATGTTTGACACTGTCAGGAGGAGAGGCAGTTTGAAAAAATGCCACTTTACAGTCGAAGAGCCCAAGGATGCACAGAGAGAGAGAGAGAGAGAGATGAATTGACAACATCTGCAGGAGGCCAAAATGACCTATGAAACCAACACAAAAATACATCACGCCCTCAATATGAAACTAGAGGTGCCTAATGCACCCATAAGGTCTAACAAAATCATATGATCTAGTGTTTACATGCTGTGGCAGAACAACATACCAGAACTCCTAGGGGTTGAATTCCAAATCTCTGATGATCCCGGCAAACAGCCCTTTAAGTAACTTGTGTGTCCACTCACTCAAGGTGGACATCAACTGGGGGCATGGGGAGAAAATGCTCTCTTGGACAATATCATGGACCCCTTTTGCTGCTGCCTGTAGTACCTGTCTGCTCCATCACGAACAGGCCTTTAAGTAATATAATGTGCCCATAATGCATGTACATTAAATCTTCACATGTTCGAATGTGAGAAAGGGATGTGTGTCCACTCACTCAAGGTGGATATCAACTGGGGGCATGGGGAGAAAATGCTCTCTTGGACCACATCATGGACCCCCTTGCTGCTGCCTGTACTATCTGTCTGCTCCATCTAAACAATTTGTGTGGTTACTTGTGCAGGCTGTCAATGGAAGTCAGCAACATTGGAATCCAGGGTGATCTAGAGGTAGATGTCTGAGTCCCAATCATGGTGTGCTGCCCGCAGGTTCTTGCCCCCCGTTTCTTGCTGAGGCTAACCCCTAGGTCAGGCCGTGGGGGGAGTCCCTCCTTTTTTTTTTTTGGGGGGGGGGGGGACGACCTAGGCTGAACGGATGATGTATAGAGGCTGAGTGAAGACTGTACAGAGGGTGTACATGCAGTGAGTGAGGGTGTATGGAGGGTGAGGGGAGGGTGAGGAACCCACACTAATCTTGCAACTGCACAAGGTTAAGGTCCCACTGCAATTCTCTCTTTGGAAAAGTATATAATTATCATTAAGATCACTTGGATTCATGCTTGGATGGCCATGCTCATACTAATGGACCGGTTTAAGTTTCAACTTGTGCTAAGTTAACTAAGGAGATAATTTATGAGGCAAATATGAATATACATTAAGAAAGGGAAGGGAATTCAAGTTGATGCTTTATAGTCACACCAAATAAACAACTTGTCCCAGATATGCTCAAGAAAAGGCTGTAATACCTACACTAAATATAAAGAGGAAGCATTTGCAACTCCTTTCCCTCTGCTGCGCAATGACTGCTCATACTTTGCTTGGAAAATAAGATATCTAGTTACCTTTTCTTACATGTATTAGGTCAAAGGGCATCAGATGCAAGCTCCTCACCCTTGTTAATCCACAATTAAAGAAAGAGCAAGGAGAGAAGGGAATGAACACTTCCCCCTTGAGGGGATAAGTAATATTCCTAGGATGGTGACACTCCATTAAACTACCACAGGAAGTAACACGGTTCATGAGCCTCAGTTATAAAGATGGTCTCTTAAACACTGACTTTTTGGACGACTTGATTCGAACACCAAGTATTAATGACCTCAAAACAAAGCAGTAGCCAGCCTTGTTACATCATACATATTCAGGAAGCAGTTGGGACCATCAAGCAGTGTCCTACAGATTACGTATCATAACACTCTTCACTTTGAGTTCATGTTCACCAAGGATGTCTAGATTTGGATATGGTGTGCTTGAAGTAGGATAGAAATCACTCTGCAATCTCTCCTGATGAGAATGCTTCCTCTAAGGCATGGGCATGCCTTGGCCAAATGGTCAAACTCCCTACATCTGAGTCACAGTCTTGATATCCCTACCACCTCCACTTGCTAAGGAAGTTTGTCACCACCAAGCCTTCAAAATGATCTCCACCAATGGAAAGACAGTTCAAATCCTCCACTACGAATCGTACTTTTTCGCACCTAGATATCGAAGCTGTGGATGACTCTAAGACTATGCCAAAGGATGTCTCAATAGAGAATACGATGTACTTATCCACCTTGAATAATCCTAAGACAACATCAATTGATTGGAAAGCATAGCAGGTAACACTTCGTCTCCACGTTTCTCAGTATGAAGCCATGGATATCAAAGAATACCAAAAAAATTGTGACATCAGATGTCCCAGGCTGTGCTTTAGTAGGAGCTGCGCTATCTCTGTCAAGATAAACCAGAGAATAAAGATCTCAATGGTGGCATCCTACATGTGGCTATTCACGTTCTAGAATTGGAAACACTAGTGTCATGGGGACATGGTCCAACAATACATCCCATCATTGCAAAATCTTGAAGCTTTTGAACAACATGATCAAATTGTTGTTTGACCTCAAGCGAAAGCATTGTGAGTGGAAGGTGCTGCCATGTGAGCCTCAACCATAAACAGTCACCAAGGCCTTTGAATGGACCAAGGAAGGCCCCTCCAAAAGACAAAAGAGGGCAAAACAAGGAGGAAAAGGTGTGGAAAAAAGGACATGAGAGCACCCCACAAGATAAACACAAGGGAGAGAGAAGCCCCATGGGGAATGTAAAAGGAGGCTGCTGGAGAAGCAACCTTGAGGAGTGCAAGGAGGCAGAGGGGGGTGACAAGCAAGGAGAAATGGTAAGAGGGGGGGAAGGAAAATCCATGAGGGGATGATTAGCAGCCCCATGAGGACGCGGGTATGGCAAGGGTGGGGAAGAGAAATGTAGCATGATCTAGGCAAGTCGTAGAAAAAGGAGGCGGTGCAACAAGGTTGAATGCCCAATGGGAGTGTCAAACAAAGAGCCCAGGAGGGGCAGCAAAGGAGTGTACAAATGCACAAGAGCCATCGTGCATAGGGAGATCGGGAGGGACAGCATAGGGAGGGACAAAGAGGGTAGGTCCAAGGATGAGGGGGAGGAAGGTCCTCCTAATATTTTCCAAGTCAAAAAAATTTCCCTACAATTCTAGCAATGCAAATGATGTTACATTTTCAAAAATTCAACATGATGTTGGTGAAAAAGGGAAAGTTGGAATTTCTTTGTGAATCTCAGTTCCTGAAAGTCGCTTGGTTGTTATGAAATAATGGGTAGCCAGCCCATACGGAAGGATCCTTGAATCACAATATCTAATGCTCCGTGGGCAATTTAAACGTGCACGATGCATCAAACATAAAGAGAAGACTATGTAGGAACTTCACACAATAACTTGTCTCAATGAGGAAAGCAATCCTTATACAAGTGGAAGTGGACCTTACAATGCAATCTAGCCTCCATTGAGGGACCTAAGGGTAGCACACCTAGACTCTCAATAGTTGCCAGACCACTATGAGTGCATTAGACTCTCAATCGTTGGTAGAACACTATGAGTGCACAAGAGGGAGATAGGAAGACAGTATAAGCTGCCAATTTTTAAGTGACGTTTAAGTGACAAACATTAGATCATGAATACAAGAGGGAGATAGGATGCTAGTAGGAGCTAGATTAGTAAGGACACAACTCAAGTGCTTTTGTGATGAGGAGGGATAGATTCATTCAGATTTCCAGCAGGTTTTCGAGATGTCTACCTCCTTCTATAAGCAGTTCAAGGCAGAGCAATCTACTCGAGGTAGAGGCTTAGGTTTAGGCCCAAATCACTAGGGAGTTCCCAAATATCACAATGGCCACTTGGAGTCCCCTTTCACATACTGTGTGCTGCTTGAGGTCTCAAGGCTCTTCCAATGCAAAAATGTCCAAGAGAGGATAGCCTCTCTCCTCTTCTCTTTTTGACAGTCCTAGAATCTAATAAGCATTCCATTTCAATTGGCCTAGCAAGATTTGAACCCTAAGTTTGTTCCTCTTTCAAAAAGTTTACTTCATTAAGTATGAATGAAAACCGCAAGAGCAAGCTCTAATACGGAAGTACATCATGCTATGCACGAGAAAAAACTGGCTCAAAACGAGCTAACAAAAATCCAAGATGGAGGCTGAAAGTGCCACCTCAACCCTGAAGGAGACTCTGAAAAGAAAGGAGATCCTCTCCAAACTCTGAAAAAAGTACCTCTCCTGGCTGTAGCTGCTCTAGAGGATCCCTGCATGCTCTCCCAGATGGCCACCAATGTGCGTATAGTATCAATCCATATACTAGCCATAGACTGGGAAGGGTGAACCTGCCTCCGTACCTCTAGCCCTCCAAATATGCCAAGCTGCAATGCTAGCCAGAATCTCCCATGATGTGTCCACCGAGGCATAAGCAGCTCTGAAAGGAGTGAAGGGAACATCCTGGAGAGAACAAGACTCCACAGAGTGTCGTTGTATAATGAAGGCTAGTCTGAGTCATGTCCCTCAAAGACACCTGAGGGCTAGTAAGAGAGAACCATGCCATTGATCCCCAAGTCATGAAGAAGGTTGCTCTATGAACTATGCTAAAAAACCTAGCAACACCCTTCCAGATCATCCTTGCATGTCTGCATTCCCAGAGGCAATGCTGAACTAACTCAATTGTTGCGTGGCATCGAGAACAAGTAGGGTCAGCCCCGAACCTGGATCTCTACAGGTTCACTGTAATCCCTTCATGCATAGAAACAAAAGAAGAGAGTTATCTTTCTATTCTTGAGGGATTTTCAGAGCCTCCTTCAAAAGTTTTTCTGCACCTCTGCAGAAATCTGATATACCAATGAGGAGCTTTGGAGAGCCTCCAGCCTCTACTGCTAAGCTGAAATCTCTTGGCATTTCTAACTATGTAACGAAAGAAGGGGATGCTCTTCTCTCGGTGCCCTTCATCAATCCACTCCCATTCCCTTCGGTCCCACTGCAAGAACCTAATGGGGGAACCACCATATAACCAGAGTCTCCAAGACCCAAGTGCCAGGAGAACAAGGTCAAGATTAAGATACCACTGTGAGTCCTTGCCCCACTCCATGTAACCTGCAATCCTAACACGCTGGAAGGGAACCTCCAAAAGAATATCATCTGAAGATCTAAGAAGTCTACCTCCCAACTGAACATAAAAAACAAGGGTCTCCTCAAGTGCATCCCGCAATTTAATAACCTATAAAGGAATACCCGTCCCCGTAAAAGATCCCAACCAAGTGGACTCTATGATAGGCATGTCATCTGTATTTATCCACTCTACTGGTATGGTTGCATCTATCTGCTGCATCCTGACTACACTTCATCTAAGTTGGCCAACTGATAAGAGTCTCTGATCCTTTGGAAGCTTCCTAAAAGCCTTCCAGGAACCTACTGTGGAAGCATGTCCCCTCTCCCATCTAGACCACTACATATAATGTGACATTCCTAGTGATTTGCCATACTCATCCAATATAGAGTCATTCCACATGATTGGCTGCCTGTCCATTTCTTCGCGAGAGGAGGGTGGAACTCTCTGAAGAGTGCCTCTGAAGCTGCCCCAAGCTTTCAGAATGGCAGCCATGAGAGGGAAAGAGGGAGATCTAAGATGGGCTGAAGTAAAAATCCATCTCGAGCTGGCCATCCAATCACCCCCGTGAGATGGTGTACAAGACTAAATGCTGTGTAAGAAAAAATCTTTCCAAGGCTCCTGTCCAGGCATCAATCCTCTCACTACAAACTTGCAAAGCAAGGCCATACACTGCAAGTTTGGATCAATAATATTGAGACCCTCCTGGCTACAAAATCTAAGGTGCCATCTGACCCACTCCATAGGAAGTTCTTGATAGATCTCATGAGCTGAGAGATAAAACCTCTAGATCTGCACCAACATGAGCAAACGAACCAGGCAGTAGCCAATAATACTTGGTTCACAACAACTATTCTGGATGCAAGGACAAGTTTGACAGAACTCCAAAAAATGAATTTTCTCCTGATGCTCTCCAACATAGGAGCAAACTGCTGTGCTGGAGAGATGCCCGCCCTAACCTGGCATCCTAGGTACCTGATGGAAACACCCCCCCGGATCCAAGTGAATCCTATGTCATTCCCCTAGTCTAGAGTGTTCTCATCACTAATCCAAAAGCCATTGGACTTGTTCCAATTAATATGAGCCCCTACTGCCGTGCAAAACATATCCAAGTTTGTTTCTCTTTCTGGATGCAATGCTTCCAAATTTGCTCCACAAGCACTAAATAGGCAAAAGACCTACTACCCTGGCTGGAGTATGTGAATGGCTAATCTCTTCAACAAGGTCGTCGGATAGACAGGGATAGAGAGGGGCAGATAAGCTGCAAAAGAATGCAACAAAAGGGAAGGGAAGGTAAGATATCGTGAGAAGAAAGAAGAAAGAAAGTCTATTAATGTCACGGGAGACCAACAGGTCTATGGGACAGCAAAAAACCAGCCAGTACATCCACTTAGGGAGGGCATAGGGAAGCTCCCAAGGAATGCAAAAAAACTAGGCTATGCCCTCATGGTATATGCCCATTTTCCATCCTTCCTAGTAGGCTTGACTTTGGTTAGTTCTGTTGCCTTCTAGCTCAGTTGAGCTCATGTGACTTCATCGGCTTGAATATCAGTTTCACTTGCCTTTGTATCCACCTCTACAGTCACTTCCTTCTTGATTATTTGCACTTTAGTACGAACAAGATCCTTGAGTATAGAGACTAGTTGAGGGGTGGGAGGGGAAGCCTTGCAAGTCTGCCCTTGCCTCATTATCATGGCCCGCTTACCAGGTTCTTCAAGAACCTGGAGTCAAGAACCTGGAGTCTGGCTGTCACAGCTGCCAACTGCACTTTAATTGGTGCACCTCCTGTTGTAGGTAGAAGATTTGTTCTTGAGGGCCAATGATGGGTCGATTAAATCCCCCTCGGGTATGTCCTTGCATATGGAGAAGGTGTCAATGCTGCAACTGTGGAAGAGAAGATTCTACTGGCAGAGGGGGATTTCGAGGAAACTGGCTGCTCCATATTAGCCATATCTAGGTATAACCCCTAGCTAAGACTAACTCCCCGGGTTGGAATGGGAGTTCGGCCCAGCTGGGGGGAGGGAGAAGAAGAGAGGGAAGCTGCTGCTGCTGTGAACTAGGGCCAGGCAAAAAAAAGTGCAGATCGTTGCACAGGATGCAGGGTGTACATAGACCTTGATGCATAGTAGTAGCTTCAGAATGTTTGATAGGCTGAGCAAAGGCCTCTTGGTGGCTACTGTAGCTGAAGAGGGTTATTCTAGATGTTCAGCTCGCCAGTGACTCGGCATTCTCTGAGGCTATGGCCAGGAGGGTGAGTGCAATGCCTGATACTCTTGGTCCAGAATCTACAAGGAGTGGTTGGAGTATATGGGGATTTGTCAGCTTTCCCATTTTTGGTTTTGAGATGTTAAATTACAGATACAATAGACCCACAACATGAGTTGATGATTTACGAGAAAGGGTGGGAAACCATGAGGAGTCGATAATGTTGTAAAGACAGGATGTAAAAGGGAAAATAAGCATGGCCGATGACATGCAAGCTAGGGCTGAAGGAATGCCTGCACCTGGAAATTTAACAAGAGAGTGCATAGGAAAGACCAAAGAGGTACTTATCATACTAAGGCCCAATTCTAGACATATGCACCCAAGTCTCAAATGCGAAGTATAATATTTCTGGGAGTTGCAAACCAAAAGAGAAAATCAAAACAAAGTTGAAAGTAAGGGAAGGTAAAGGGACTGACAGAGGGAAACTGTGGCTGGGAGGTGATGTTCTAGCAGCTCAGAAAAAGTACTACAAATCAAGATAAAAACTGCCCAAAATAACAAGAGCAGATCCACAGAAGCAGCAACCTTCAAATAGAAAATTGAAATGCTGGCATCAACTTTCAGTTGCACAGTGCCATGCTTACCTCCAGCCCATGTTGCAGATCTTCTCTGGTATGAGCAGCTGAGATACATATACGAGCCCTTGCTAATAGCAGTGGAGTCGCAGGAAATGCAGCCATTACAACAGCAACCTGTTTCATTATTGATCACGAGCCATCAATATTTTTTTAGTATGAACACACCCCAGGGCCAATGCATACAAAAGCTGTTAAAGCCTCACATACGTTGCGCTTGAAGCATTCACGTGAAAAGGCTGGGATTTTGGCAGGATTGTACAACATAATAGGCATCACTGGTGAATCTGTATCCCCAAGCACCTCACAACCCATTTTTCTCAATTCCTCCCGGAAAAAGTTGCTGTTATCACGAATTTGTGCAAGCTTCTGAGAACCTGGTAAGAGGAAGGCAACACCACTTTTTAGCAACCCATGTTGCACATTGAGTCACAATAATATGAGACATGCACCTGTAATTAGAGACTACACAAGAGCTATTTATAACACTACTTACATTTAAGGCTACATTAACAGTCTTCAACCAATGAAGTTCCATAGTGATCCTCCACAGCACCAAGAGAATACAAAATCTTGTAGAAACTCACCTCTATCAGAACCATCTTCACCAAGTAGGACTTTCAGAACTGAGATGACTTGATGCACTGCTGGAGGAGACATTGAGGTTGCATAAAGATGGCCTGGGCTTACATGTTTGAGATATTTCACGAGCTCCTGTACAAAATCAAAACAATATTCACAAATACAACATTTGAATAAACTGATAGTGCATGTTGACAATTCAACAACTTAAAGACAAGTACATGTGCATTCTCCAATCCACGTAAATAAGCAGAACTTACCGTAGTACCAGCAATGTAGCCTCCGCATGACCCAAATGATTTTGAAAACGTCCCCATCATGATATCGATGTCAGCAGGATTCACACCAAGATATTCACAAACACCCCTGCCTGTTTTACCAATAGCCCCAATGCTATGTGCCTCATCAAGATAGATATATGCCTGTTTTAAAAAATCCAATAAGTTCAAGAACCAATTAAAAAGTTTGGCAAGGTATACGCAACAAAAACTGACCTAATAATCACATGAATATAAATTTACCTACACATGAAGGTGGCTTTTTTTCATACTGTGTCAGCAATAAGTAAACTTCATGTGGGGAGCTTTTGTTGAATAAGACAACATGACAAATGACTGTAACAGTACAGTATGCATGCATCAAGGGCAACATGGATATCCTATATATGGAGCTAAAATTTGACCTGATCATTAAAAAAATTGCATGGTAAGGTATGATATGGTATGCATGCATCAAGGGCAATATGGAATCCTACTTGGTGAAGATGGTTTCAAATGGGTATTTTAGAGCTTGTATATAAAGTTTAAAGCTGTAAAATGTTACTTTCTTTCATTTTCTAACATAGTTTTAAGCCATATGATGATGAGTCGTGTATGACCATCTTCACATGGGTATTTTAGAGCTTGTATATAAAGTTTAAAGCTGTAAAATGTTACTTTCTTTTATTTTCTAACATAGTTTTAAGCCATATGATGATGAGTCGTGTATGACGTGGCGTTCCGGTTCCCGTTCCCCCATTCCCCCTTCCTAGAACGTTCCTATTCCAACACCCGAATTTCCGGAACGTTCCCGTTCCCTTTGCTCTTTGAAAGTTTCCAATGGGTATTTTAGAGCTTGTATATAAAGTTTAAAGCTGTAGAATGTTACTTTCTTTCATTTTCTAACATAGTTTTAAGCCATATCATGACGTGTCGTGTATGACATGGCATTTCGGTTCCCGCTCCCCCTTCTCGGACCGTTCCCGTTCAAACACCCGAATTTCCGGAACGTTCCCGTTCCTTGGTAACTATGATATGGATCTCCTCTATACCAAATAAAAATTGACCTGATCATCACATTGATAAATTTTCTTACACATGAACGTACACAAATCCTTCATACTGCTTCAAAAATAAGTTATCTGCATGTGGGCAGCTCTTGTTGAATAAGACAATAGGACAAATAACGTGAATGGTATGAAACGCATGCATCAAGAGCATTCTCCCATGTTAAAACTTATGAGGAAAACACACTAGCAAGGAAAAATACAGAAGTTCCGAGAAACAAGCTGTATCGACTCATTATACGTGTAATGAGCATAAAACAAGCATCCACATAGCCGCTTCAAAAGAATAGAGGGAATTGTGGTCAAACCTTATATTTCTTGCAAATCGCAACTATTTCATTGAGCTTGCACAGTTCTCCTTCCATGCTGTAAATGCCTTCAACGACAACTAAAATTTTTTTCCAAGGCCTATGAGTCCGTGGCTGCCCATCAGCGATGCCTTCACGCAGAACTTCCTCCAGGTGTTCAGGTGCTACAGGACAATGTGAGGTTACAAAAATTTACACCCATCTTTAACCTCTGCTCAAAATAAAGTCAGCTGCGTATTCTATCAAACTTCAAGAGCTATCCATCAAATTCCTTTTGTAACCATAGTCAGGCAATCATAATCTGTCTTGGATTCCATGAAAATAACTCCAGTCAATTATGTGATCCACACATAAGATAAAGAATGCTATTATTTGAAGGCATGTATCTCATAGTCAACATTTCAGCAGAGCCGACAGAAGTAAGAATAGTTTTTAAATCCTACATGATTTTTTTGGCTGGAACTCCTACATAGACTTAACGAAAATTTCAAATATCCAGTTTGGACTAAACAAGAAGACCAAAAACTGAAATAGATATTTTGCAAAATTTTGTGCCAGGAAGAGCTCTTACTCTGAAGGGCTTGCTCAAAATGACCAGCCAGGTGGTGAGAATCAAGATTACACATATGGGCTGCTGCTCCTCCCCACTCCACGCTGCTCCCTCCCCCTCTCTACACCTCAGCCCTCTCCTCTCCCTCTCCCTCTCTCTCAGCCCCTCCCTTCCCCTCCCTCTCCGCCTACCCCCTCCCTCCCTCAGCCCGCCTACCTACCCCCCTCCCCCTCACCCTGCCCTCCAGCCCCCTCTTCCCGCACCCCCAGCCCGCCTCCCTGTTAGAAAATAACCAACAGAGGGTACACGCAGCAGAAGACTTATAGTAATGCCCAGGAGCTCACACAGTGTGCGGTGTGGGTGTGGAATCACAAACTTCTTTACTTATGTGCATACAATAGGTGTGCAGACTCATCAATAGACAATGAACCAACCAGATAGAGAAACCACCAAAATATATATTTCCGTCCACAAATATGGACACAATACAAAAGAGACAGATCCAGAGTCCCACCAATGGTGTGGTCCTCTGATCTTACCACAAGGTCCTACTCCTATCTGCTGGCTATCTCTAGACTCGAGTCCGCATGCTCCACCTCGAGCTTCTGTAGACTTTCCGTCTAGATCACAACACCTTGCTGCCCTGAGAGACAGCCAAGATTCAGCCCTTGAGAGCTCAGTCTGCAGCACACCTTCTACTCTCCTTCACCTCCAAGATGAGGCCCAAGAAAATGTCTTCTGGCTGCTCCTGTCTGCTGCTGGTTCTGCTGAACTGTTGGATGTGAAATGAGGCCCAGGGCCTCTCCTTTTACAGGCCCCAAGGGGGCTGGCAAAAAACCGACCAGCCTGCTACAGACTGGCCGACCAGTCTGTGGCTGGTCCAGCCCTAAAAGGGCACACACCCCAGGGCTTTTGGCCCAAACTTCCAGGGTCCTTTGGCCCTCCATTCAAGGCAGGTATCCAGCCTATATAAGGCCTGCCTTCTGCCCACTGACAGCCACATTTCCTGCTCCACATCTGGGCCTGCACATCCTGCCATATCTGCATCTCTGCCAGGTCCTCTTCCCAGCCACGTGTCCTGCGCCGTACACCTGTACATCCTGCTGTCCTGACCCGCCTGTACCGCGCCATTATCAGGGTCTGTTGCAGGCCCTTCACCTGCCCACTACCCTCGCCATGCTGATGCTATCTGCAGGTTCCAATCCTGTGAGATGCTGCCCATGTGGCAGCCCCCTCTCTTTCTTCTCTCTTGGGCACATCCTGCCCTAGGTCTCCCTCCCCCACGCACTCCTCATTTGGGGGCTTACAGATGGGGAGGTGACCTTTCCAACACCCCCTCTCACCGACACATCTCGGCCCAATTCCAACACGTCGATGACGATGCTCCAGTAACTCCCTAGTCGTAGTCCTCTGGAACTCTTCAATGTCGGAATCTTTTCCTGGCTTTTCATCCAATGGCTCCTGCTCCACCAGGTCCGGTTCCGCTTCCGCACACATAGGTCCATCTCTGGTAGCACCTCCTGTTACCACCTCCTTCAGTCACGTTCCCGCCTCTGAACTCGAGCAATCCAACTGTCACGATCTTCCAGTCGTCCCCCTCATAATGAGTGAACAACCTGGAGTCTTCCAGGCACCATGCTCTGAGGGTCTGTTTCAACCCGTCCTTCCTTTGGCAAGGTCTGCAACCAATGAATATTTCCAGATAACCTCGACCATGAACTCTCGCTGAGTTCTCAAGCAGGTACTCTTCTGGCTTCAGTACTCTTTGTCCATCACCTTCTAGCAATCTACGTCCGAGATTTGAAGAAGCACCAATACTTCCCCTTCTGCCTTCGAAGAAGGCCAATTCCTTCCAATCTCTTATCACCTGAGACAAATGAAGAGCAGAGTCTCTCCACAGCATGCTATAAAGGCTCAAATGCAGAATATCAAATACATACCAGACTGTTGTACTGCCTGAATGTTCGCTCTGAAAGCAAACTCTCACTGAGGCACCCACCAAGCGCTTGTGTAATCCTGTACTATCTCCTTCTGAACTCCAGCATCCATCTGACCATGAGACCCCAGGGCCTTCCATGGAATCCACCCTCGTGTCAGTGTCAATAGCCACACACCTGGAAGGTACCAAGCGCTCCATGCTGTCCTTCACCTTCACAAAAGCATCTGACTCCTCGTCGACCCACATCTCTATGTCAGACATCCTTACTGTGATTTCTGGATCAACATATCTGACCTCGGTAACACTCGGTGATGTCACCAAGAACAACTCTTCGATTACCACATTTGCTTTGGCCTTTCCCTCTGAATCTGAGTCAGACTCCTGTTTGTTTTTCAGATCCGCCTTTTTCTTTCTGCAGTCCTTTGCAAAATGTCTGGGCGTATCACAATAGAAACACTTCTTCTTGTGCTTTCTCTTCGAAGTCCCCTTGTCGTCAAAGTCGTCTTTATTGGACTTGCCACCGTTAGGCTTGCCCTTTCCTTTGCCAGCGGAATCCTTCACCAGCATCGCCTTGTCATCTTTATCCTCGTTGTAGAGCTTCTCCTGAGCTTCCTCCTGTAGCAGTAATGGACACAACTCCTCAAACGTCAGAGGTTTGGTCCTCTGTCCTGCTGTCACAGCCGTAACAAAGCTCTTGAAACTCCAAGGCAGTCTCCTCAGTACCATCAAGGCCAGATGGCATGAGTCTGTCTTCTGACCAATTGCTGCCAGCTGATCCCTCACCACCTTGACCTTCGTCAAATGGCTATGTACCATATCTCCTTCTTCCATATCAAGATTGTAGAGTTGATGCTGAAGAAGCACAATCCGGGAGGTATTGTCTGTCTCGTACAGATCCTTCAGGGTGGCCCACGCCTCTACTGACGTCTCGGCCAGCTAAATATGCGAAAGAACGGAGTCCGCCGTAGTCCCTATGATTATTGCCAAGGCATGGGCATCTCTTTCTTCCCAAGCTTCAAGCTCCTCTCTGTCTACTGCCATGAGTACCTCCCCTTTACTGTCCACCATGTCCTCCGGCTTCGACTCCTCTCTCGTGGTCAGCTTCCACAACTTCCGAGCCACTAAATGACTCCGGATCTTCACTTTCCAGATCGGGTAATTAGTCCCGTCCAGGTTCCCAGACTCTCCAAAATTAGGGATAGTGAAAGAGAGAAAACTGGGTGACACGTCCCAGCACTCCTGAAACCCCTGATCTGCAAAACAACCAAACACCACGTCAGATCTGAGCAGGCTGCTCACCACCCAACCATGACATCCACGGGATGTGATCTCGAATCAAAAGATGTCCCCTCCGAGCCACGAGCTGAGCTACTGGCACGAACTCCCAATCAGATCCAAACCAGCCTGGTGTCCCATACCACCAGGTGGCGCTGTGAAGCCCTGGATCTGCCACTGGGCCTTGGGCTACGCTAAGATGCAGGCGTGCGTCCGCGACTCAATCCAGGATCAGACCTGGCACCTGGGAACGAGACTTGCTCCCAACTGCACACTGAGAACTGAACCCCCTGGGCCTCTTTTATAGACTTGGGCCCCGGCGCCAAAAATAGCGAAGACCTATAAATAGTTCGTACCCTTGCCACTCAACCCGAGAATCAAGCCTGCCTAGCTCTAAGCCTCCCCAGGCTAACCTGAGCTAGTTCTGTGTACCTAGTACACGTCAGATACCAATCCGTGCACATGACATACTCCCCCTCCTCTAAGAACTCACTCCTGAGTTCGGTAAAAAACCCGAAAATGTTCGTTGGAGGTTTTGTAACGTCTCCCATGTTGCATCCTCCTCAACACGATCCTTCCACTTGATCTTGTATTCCGTGATAGTACGATTACGAATCTGTCTTTCACGAAATTCTCAAGAATACACTCAGGTTCGTGAGGAATAAAAGTCAAATCTGTAACTTCTATAATCTCATGAGGAGAAACAAGTTGATCATCTGCACCCAAGACTTCTTTCAGTCTACTGACATGAAAGACTGGATGGACTTTAACATCAAGAGGCAATTCTAGTCGATAAGCAACTGGTCCAATTCTTTTAATAATCTTGAATGGGCCACAGTATCTGGGGGATAATTTCGGAACCAAACCAGTACTTAGGCTCTTGGATTCCTTCGGAATTCGCAAATATACCATCGTTCCTTCAGAGAATTCTCTAGGTGAACGATGTCTATTAGCATAAAATCTGTCCCGATCTTGGGCACTTCTAATAGACTCCTTGGCAAACTGCAACATTTCCTGCATATCTAGCAAGAAGTTCTTAGCAGCATCATTTTAAATCCCTTTTAATCCAACCATAACTGGTGACTTAGGTTGAAACCCGTACATAAGCATAAAAGGACTGTAACCAGTACTAGAATGCTTTGCACTGTTGTAAGCAAATTCTATCATAGGTAGATAATCTTCCCATGAAGACTGTCTCTTAGATACATATGCCCGAAGCATGTCTTCAACCAACTGGTTGACCTTCTCTGTACTGCCATCGGATTGTGCATCGGATTGTGCATGATCCGAGGAACTCATACTTAGAGTAGTTTCCAACTTCTCAAATACAAGTGTCCAAAAGTTACTTGTAAACTTTGAGACCCTGTCACTGACTATGTCAGATGGCAAACCATACAGCTTAAACAAGTGGTCCACAAACTCGTGAGCCAGTTGAACAGCTGAAATAGTTGTTCTAGTAGGTAAGAATCTAGCCATTTTTGTCAAACGGTCGACTATGACCCAAATGGAGTCATGACCCTTGCGCGTTCGAGGCAAACCAGTAATAAAATCCATGGAAATACTCTCCCATTTATTACCTAGAATCTGTAATGGCTGTAATAAGCCCGCGCTTCTAAGGCGTTCGGCCTTAGTAACCTGACAAACCCGGCAACCTACTACATAGTTCTCTATAAATGCACGCATCTTAGGCCAATAAAAGGTATGCTTCACAAGAGACAGAGTCCTATGTATACCTGGATGTCCCGCACTAGGAGCATCATGACACTCCCAGAGAATCTTGGATTTAAGGTCCAGAACATCAGGCACACAAATCTTTTCATTTCGGAACAGCAAGCCGTTCCTAATCATCCACTGACCTCTCGCCGCCTGTATCCTAGGTGGCACAATCCCTGAGTCCTGGTCAACCATGGAGCTCCCATCCTGGACTCTCTGCCAATAAGAACTGAAATGACTATCAGTTGCGTATAGCCCTCTCAAGGATTGAAATAGGTATGAGGATGTTTCCATAAATGACAAAGCATTTACAAACTTAACTCGACTTAAGGCATCCGCCACACTATTCAGGGAACCCTTACGATAACATATTTCGAAATCGAAATCCTGCATTAATTCTGCCCATCTAGCTTTCCTTCCCCTCAATTCTGATCCATCACACACATACTTAATTGACTGATGATCAGTCAATACAAGGAACTTTGAACCATACAAGTAGTGTCTCCAAACCTTAAGAGCATACACTACAGCATAAAGTTCCTTCTCGAGTGTGGGCCAACGATATTGAGTGTCGTCTAGTTTCTTACTCTCGAAAGCTACAGGTCTGCCCTCTTGGAATAGAGCTGCCCCAATCGCATAATCACTCGCATTGACCTCTAAAACATAAGGCCGGGTAGGATCGGGTAATGCAAGAACGGGTGCTTCCTTGATAGAAAACTTCAAGGTTTCAAAAGCCTTGTTCATTGCATCATTCCAAGGGATCGACTAAGTAGACCTGCATCCACGACCTTTCAATATGTTTGTCAAAGGTGCCGTGATATGTGAATAATCACGCACAGACTTCCGAAGAGATACCGTAAATCCTAGGAAAGAACGAAGTTGTTTCACAGTCTGAGGGATAGGCCATTCTAAAACCTTCTAGATACGATCCAGATCAATGCTAATACCTTCAGAAGAAATCTTGTGTCTTAAGTAAATGATCTCCTTCATAAAGAAGTCACATTTACTCATCTTGGCGTAGAGCTTATGCTGTCTTAGAACAACTAAGACAACCCGGAGGTGTCCTATGTGATCTTCAAGCGTTCGACTATATACCAAGATGTCATCTAAGAACACTACAACAAATTTGCCCAGAAAATCCCTGAACAAATCGTTCATCATCTGCTGAAAAGTAGCAGGAGCATTGGTCAAACCAAAAGGTAATACGAGGAACTCGTAATGACCATACCTAGTCCGGAATGCGGTCCTATCTATGTGTTTAGCATAGATACGGATTTGATGATAACCCGTACGCAAATCAATCTTAGTGAAATACTTCGCTCCGGCCAAACGGTCTATCAAATCATCAGAACGAGGTAAAGGATAGCGGTTCTTAATTGTGACTTTATTTAATCATTTATAATCTATACACATTCTCCATGAAGAATCTTTCTTCTTTCTTAAGAGGACAGGTGCACCCCAAGGTGATTTACTTGGGCGAATATAGCCCATATTCAGGTAATCCTGCAGCTGGCTAGCTAACTCATCCTCCTCTACCTGGCTCATCCTATAAGGTGGTACACTGATAGGTTGAGCCCCTGGGACTAAGTCTATGCGATGATCTACTGCCCGTTCTGGAGGTAAACCTTCCGACAGTTGAGCTGGGAATACGTCCTTAAAATTATCTAACAACATTCTCAATTCACGGTGTTCAAACACACTTAATTCATTCTTGTTAATGACAGAAACAACAAATGAAGAAAGTGGAATCAAAACACACTGATAGACATCATGATGAGAATTGTTTAATATATTCCAAAGCTGCATCGCAGATACAATAGGCCCCTGAGAAGAGGGAATTTTATCACACTGAATACAAAATTGGGTGTCCTTATCTACAAAAGAAAGCGTATGCTCCGTCCATCCGATCTGAATATTGTGGGTTTTAAACCACTCTATCCCGATCAACAAGTCTACATGCTCCAAATGCATAACATAACATGTAAGAGCTCCCGTGTAGGCCTGAATCCGGATAGGAAGCGCTTCAACCTTGCGATCCCAAAACTGCTTCCCAGCTGGAAGCTGCACCTCATAGGTGTGGTCGCTAGGTACTGTGGACAGCCCCATCTTCTGCACAAATTTGTAATTAACAAAATTGTGAGAGCTGCCCGGATCAAAGAGAATGTGAACCTGTTGGTCCATAACTTCTCCATAAACTCGGAAAAGATCATGGGAACCAAACAACGAAGTATTGAAAGTACAATTAAAAGAGAGTGGGCAGGTAATGACATTTACTGAAATACCTGTCATCGCGACTTGGTTCGCTCCCTTGGCTGCGGTACGTGGACCCGCCTGGAGCTTCGGTCCTAGCACCAACTTTTGGTTCTTCCGCTTAGGACACTCATTCTTTGTGTGGCCCCGCTCCTCGCAATAGAAGCATCGTCCTTCTTTCTTCAGCCTCAAAGTGCGAAGGAAACGAGCTTTACCATTCTTTGCTGAAGTCAAGTTTTTCTTGGAGGCGTTGTCTGTAGACTTCGTCTCCCCAATACAAGTCATATGCTGAAAGAACTTGCGTTTGTTCTTTCCACTCGTGTCGGAAACTACGGTTGCTTTGGTACCGGCCATGGTATCATCGTATATGCGCGCATAAGTCATGGCCTCCTGCAACGTTGTGCATTTGTTATTCTTTATCTATCTGGAGTTATATTCGGGCCTAGCACTGAAGCCATGGCATCCACATGCGTGAGTGCCTGCACAGTGCTAGCCAGAAGGGTGAGAGTTGCTTGTATCCCCTGGAGTTGCTGTGTCAACCCCAATTGATTAGCATTGACCTGCTCGAATTTGCCATCAAGAGCAGTCGTAAATTCACTGAAGGCCTTTTTGGTTATCAGGTCATCATAGAGACCTTGATCCTCCTCTCCCACAGGAGTGTAATCCAAATCCTGCTCTCCCATGGTGAACTCGGGATTTGCAGCATCAGACATGACTGAAATCTGATTTGAATACGAACTGAGAGAAATAATTGACTGAAACGAAGCACAGAGGAGAATGGAGCAGAAGAAAACCATCCCAAAAGATGTCGACGGAAAGAGATGCTGGAACCTGGCGAACCGGAAGCCCACGAATCCCGAGACCTCTCTGAACCCGCTACCGGATGCACGTGCGAAATCCTGCAGCAACCGTGCTGCTGACGCAGGCCGTACGGTCTGCTCACGTGGCTGTACGACTGCTGACGCAGGCCGTACAGATGCTGACGTGGACTGTACGGCGTCCGTATAGTCTGCGGGTACCGTCTCGAAGCAGGGGGTGCTGACGCAAGGTTCGCTGCTGCGGGAACCCACAGACGGCACTGGCTGACGCAAGAGTGTACGGCTGATGGCGTAGGCTGGCGCAGGTTGTACCGTACAGATCCGTACGGTGTTGATGCAGAGCCGTACGATGGCTGACGTAGGCTGACGCTGGCAGTGTACGGCTGCTGCAGGCTGTACGGTGCAGAGGTAGAGCTGGCGCAGGCAAGTATGGCTGACGCAGGCTGGCGCAGGCTGGCTCGCAATTCGAGGAGCTGCTTCGAGGCTCTAGGCTAGGCTTGTGGGTAGGCTGGTACCCTGCCCCGTCTATATAGGGAGCAGGGCGGCCTTATTTGGAAGCTCTGCTTCCAAAAAAGGCCAAGCTCCCCTAGCTTTGGAGGGGGTGCTTTTTCGAAAAAAGCACCCTCTGCACAGGCTGCACGCAGCCCTCTGCGCAGGCTGTACACCCTCTGCACAGGCTGCACGCAGCCCTCTGTGCAGGCTGTACACAGCCTGTTCGCTGCCCTACGAGCCTCTCTTTGCACCCGCCTGTTACCGTACTGCCCTAGGCGTCACCTCTACACCTCCCTTGCAGCCTTTTCGCCTCTCTCTCCTACCTTTCTGCTCTCTCTCCACTTCCTACAGCCTTCTCTCACAGGCCCTTTCAGGGATCTCGAATTCTCTCCCTCCTTTTCTTCTTCCTTTTCCCTGATATCTCTCCACCCCTCCTATCCCAGGTACCCAGCAAAAAACGCAGCTACAGATTTCGAAATTTAGGGCATACCTGGAGGAAAAACTCGTCAAAAGTTCTCGCATCAAAAGTTCCTACCTCAAGAGTTGGCTCTGATACCAACTGACACGTCCCAGCACTCCTGAAACCCCTGATCTGCAAAACAACCACACACCACGTCAGATCTGAGCAGGCTGCTCACCACCCAACCATGACATCCACGGGATGTGATCCCGAATCAGAAGATGTCCCCTCCGAGCCACGAGCTGAGCTACTGGCACGAACTCCCAATCAGATCCAACCAGCCTGGTGTCCCATACCACCAGGTGGCGCTGTGAAGCCCTGGATCTGCCACTGAGCCTTGGGCTACGCTAAGATGCAGGCGCGCGTCCGCGACTCAATCCAGGATCAACCTGGCACCTGGGAACGAGACTTGCTCCCAACTGCACACTGAGAACTGAACCCCCTGGGCCTCTTTTATAGACTCGGGCCCCGGCGCCAAAAATAGCGAAGACCTATAAATAGTTCGTACCCTTGCCACTCAACCCAAGAATCAAGCCTGCCTAGCTCTAAGCCTCCCCAGGCTAACCTAAGCTAGTTCTGTGTACCTAGTACACGTCAGATACCAATCCGTGCACATGACACTGGGGGAGAAGGAAGGGAAAGCAGGGGCTGAAGAGGCTGTAGAGGTCGACATCTCTGCTATTTATACCACACAGCAAAGCCAACCAAACTCAATTTCAGTAAACCAGAACTTTGAACGCACCTGACTGAACCTGAGTCACCCTCCTTCTCACAAGGGCACAATCCTCCAGTCATGGAAGTCGATTCCCTAGAGCTTCTGAATCAGGGTCGTCCTTCAGCAAGGTCCCTGCCTTCAAGCTCCCACACCTGTGAGCCTCCTACTTGGGCTCTCATACCATGTTAGAAAATAACCAACAGAGGGTACACGCAGCGGAAGACTTATAGTAATGCCCAGGAGCTCACACAGTGTGCGGTGTGGGTGTGGAATCACAAACTTCTTTACTTATGTGCATACAATAGGTGTGCAGACTCATCAATAGACAATGAACCAACCAGATAGAGAAACCACCAAAATATATATTTCCGTCCACAAATATGGACACAATACAAAAGAGACAGATCCAGAGTCCCACCAATGGTGTGGTCCTATGATCTTACCACAAGGTCCTACTCCTATCTGCTGGCTATCTCTAGACTCAAGTCCGCGTGCTCCACCTCGAGCTTCTGTAGACTTTCCGTCCAGATCACAACATCTTGCTGCCCTGAGAGACACCCAAGATTCAGCCCTTGAGAGCTCAGTCTGCAGCACACCTTCTACCTCCTTCACCTCCAAGATGAGGCCCAAGAAAATGTCTTCTGGCTGCTCCTGTCTGCTGCTGGTTCTGCTGAACTGTTGGATGTGAAATGAGGCCCAGGGCCTCTCCTTTTACAGGCCCCAAGGGGGCTGGCAAAAAACCGACCAGCCTGCTACAGACTGGCCGACCAGTCTGTGGCTGGTCCAGCCCTAAAAGGGCACACACCCCAGGGCTTTTGGCCCAAACTTCCAGGGTCCTTTGGCCCTCCATTCAAGGCAGGTATCCAGCCTATATAAGGCCTGCCTTCTGCCCACTGACAGCCACATTTCCTGCTCCACATCTGGGCCTGCACATCCTGCCATATCTGCATCTCTGCCAGGTCCTCTTCCCAGCCACGTGTCCTGCGCCGTACACCTGTACATCCTGCTGTCCTGACCCGCCTGTACCGCGCCATTATCGCAGGCCCTTCACCTGCCCACTACCCTTGCCATGCTGACGCCATCTGCAGGTTCCAATCCTGTGAGATGCTGCCAATGTGGCAGCCCCCTCTCTTTCTTCTCTCTTGGGCACATCCTGCCCTAGGTCTCCCTCCCCCACGCACTCCTCATTTGGGGGCTTACAGATGGGGAGGTGACCTTTCCAACACTCCCCCCCACTTTCTTCCCGCCGCCTCCTCCCCCGCCCTCAGCCCGCCTCCACCCCCCGCCCCTTCTCCCGTCTCTCAGCCGGTCCTCCCCCCCAGCCTTTCTCGCCTCTCTTCCCTCCCCCTTCCCCTCTTCCTACCCTCTCCCCCGCCACTTCAACTTGCATCTCCCCCTTTTCTTGCCTCCCTCCTCCCTGCCTGCTTCCTCCTTTGACACCTTCTCCTCCTCTCTCCTCTTCCTGTCCCTCTTCACGTTTCTCCTTCCTGCAGCTTTTCTGGAACGGACGGAGCTATCTTCTGTTCGAGTCGGCCTTCTCACCTCAATTGGCGATGGATCCTCCCTCAGCCAATCCTTCTCTGCCTCCATTGGCCGCGAAAACTCACATTTACAAAAGACGAGTTGCAGCAGCTCAAGAAGGATGTAGAGCTTGAATGCTCGACCACTTTGATCACATGCATCTATGGGTCTCACCCTTCTAGGTCACAAGCTAGGGTCTGGATACTTGCGGCGCTTCCCCTAGACCTCAACCCTCGATTTAAAGATGTTCACCTTTTGGGATGAGGTTTTTTCCAGGTTGTTTTTGACTCTCTAGAGGCTGCAAGCATAGTGCTCCAAGCCCGTTTTCTATACCTGGGACACAGGAAGATTTCCTTTGGTGCCTTCTCTCTAGGCTTTGACCCTGTGGAGGAGGATAAGGAGGCGTTTTCAATGTTCATCAGGTTTCTCGGGCTCCCCCAGGTGTACCATCGCCTTCGTCATGTGATTGGGGAGCACTTCGGTATAGTTATTGAGATCCCCCCCCTTGGGTTGCCCTTGACAGCTGCAGAGGCAACCAAGTCTGATGGGGTCCCTAGAGTTAGGATCCTTATGGAGGACCCTGACATTTCAGATGATCATATCTTGCTCCGGTGCTCGGATGGATCTTTCTTTCGGCAGAGACTGGAGGTTACACGCAGGCTAGACCAATGTAGGATCTACAGGACCCTTGGGCATTTCGCCAAGGATTGCCCCAGGAAGAAGAAAAGGCCCAAAAATCCTTCTGATACACAGGAAGATTTCCTTTGGTGCCTTCTCTCTAGGCTTTGACCCTATGGGAGGGATAAGGAGGGGTTCTCAATGTTCATCAGGTTTCTCGGGCTCCCCCAGGTGTACCATCGCCTTCGTCATGTGATTGGGGAGCACTTCGGTATGGTTATTGAGATCCGCCCCCCCCGGGTTGCCCTTGACAGCTGTAGAGGCAACCAAGTCTGATGGGGTCCCTAGAGTTACGATCCTTATGGAGGAACCTAACATTTCAGATGATCATATCTTGCTCCGGTGCTCGGATGGATCTTTCTTTTCGCAGAGAGTGGAGGTTGCAGGCAGACTGGACCAATGTAGGATCTACAGGACCCTTGGGCATTTCGCCAGGGATTGCCCCAAGAAGAAGAAAAGGCCCAAAAATCCTTCTGGTACACAGGAAGATTTCCTTTGGTGCCTTCTCTCTAGGCTTTGACCCTGTGGAGGAGGATAAGGAGGCATTTTCAATGTTCATTAGGTTTCTCGAGCTCCCCCAGGCGTACCATCGCCTTCGTCATGTGATTGGGGAGCACTTCGGTATGGTTATTGAGATCCCCCCCCCGGGTTGCCCTTGACAGCTGCAGAGGCAACCAAGTCTGATGGGGTCCCTAGAGTTAGGATCCTTATGGTGGACCCTAACATTTCAGATGATCATATCTTGCTCCGGTGCTCGGATGGATCTTTCTTTCGGCAGAGAGTGGAGGTTGTAGGTAGACTGGACCAATGTAGGATCTACAGACCCTTGGGCATTTCGCTAGGGATTGCCCCAGGAAGAAGAAAAGGCCCAAAAATCCTTCTGGTACAGCAACTCCCCTTCGACCTCGACAGGGGGGTGGAACAACTCCTACGCCTTCTCCCCAACCTAGGCAAGGTGGTGGTATTGCTCCTCCTCCACAAAGTGCCCCTTCCGTACCACCGCCTCTTGCCTCCGATGCCTCACGTCCCCCAGCGGCACCCGTAGCACTTCGTTGGGTTCCGGTTCGTACGCAGCCTCCACCCCCGACAGTTCAGGAGGCCGCCGTCCTCGACTCCACCTCCTTAGGAGATTTGGAGTCTCTCACTCTAGTTGTTCCCAGTGTTGCACCTCATGCAGTCCAAGCCGCTTCAGCTACAGTTGCAACCCCCGTTGCATCCTCTAGCCTGGACCCAGAGGTTGCCCCTCTCCCTATCCTAGTGGTAGCCCCTCTCCCTGACCTTGCACATTCTCTCGTTGGAGGGGCCTCCACAATTTTCCAGACACACGGTTCTCAGGAGCAGTCTTCAGCTCCCTAAATGACCAGCCAATACCCTCGAAACATCAAAACAAGACTTTCATAGGGGAGGATTAATCCCAAGAATCCTTGCCGTAGATGGAATATACATCTCATAGTCACATTTTTTGCAGGGCCAAGGTTGGCAATAATAGTGCCTACATCCTAGGTTGGAAGTTTCAATATCTAGTTGAAACTTAGAGAAGAGAAACACAAAGTGAAATAGATGTTTCATGAAAGTCCCACACAAGACCAAGCTCTTACTCTAGAGAGGGCTTGCTCAAAATGACCAGTCAAAGCCTCAAAACGTCAGGACAACACATTTATAGGGAGGCTTAGTTCCGAAAACCTTAACCTAGGCTCTAGCCCCATTCTTAGGGGGTGATACCACCCTCACCCTGGATTTTGCCCCTAGCTTTTGATGAATCACACAAGGGCCTTTTTATTCCAAATCCAGTCATGGCCTATGAACCTAACAACTCTTTAACAATGGCCCATTAAAGCCATCATAATTCTAAAACTTAGCATTCCATCAAAACTCCTTAATAATATCTTATACAAATATGGCATCACCAGTTGATTTGTAATAAAACTCATCTTGGTGGTTGCATTAGCTAGATAGATAGATAGACAGACAGACAAATAGACAGATACCGCGAGAGAGAGAGAGAGAGAGAGAGAGAGAGAGAGAGAGAGAGAGAGAGAGAGAGAGAGCGCACATACACCCATGCCTCCCTTAGAATGCCACCAGCCTCCTTTAACACAACAAGGTCTCACCCAAGATGATGCTATCTTCAGGTCTATAACACCTGTGGTGTAAGAACCAAGTTGTGACAAATGGTTCTATACATGCAGCAGATGTCTCACTCATTGAGAGATACGTCTATAACACCTGTGGTGTAAGAACCAAGTTGCGACAAATGGCTCTATACATGCAGCAGGCATGCAAGGTTCCTCAAGCCATCTACCACATGTCAATGTCTATGAACAGCCATGCAAACCCTGCACAAAATTTCTTTAGATTCAACCATCTCCATGTCACTAAAATTGCATAATCGTGCACCATGCGGCACCTGCCCTTGTCCTGATCAAAATGTCTCACTCATTGAGAGATAGGTCATTGTTCGGGCATCTGAGTGACTCTTCTTTGATACTCATTGTCGGGGGCTGATGTACTCACAATAGCACTGGTATTTCATCTTGCTCTCAGTTGTCTCCCACCCATGACATAGCTGATCAGCCAAGTATGGTTCAAAAATTACAAGATCATACAAAATATCCCCTCCATGTACCTCACCCCTGCAGCCAACTGCTGCACAGGTCTGATGCCGAAGGTGCCACATATGCTGCCCTCCTGCTGCAAACTCCTCTGCCACTTGCCCTCTTCAGTGTCTGTCACCACAATGTCAATATCCTAAGTCAAAGTACAGTTGACCATTTATTTGATCTTAATTAAAGAATGTTATATGTGTTAATTACGGTCAAAGAGTTATTTTAATGGTCAAAGGATTGACTACGGTCAAAGATACTTGACTCCAGTCAAGTAAACCTGACTACGGTCAGAGAATGTTGACTTTGGTCAACAAGACTTGGCATGCGCCAAGAGGGTTAACCCCGGTTAACCAAGATGTGCCAACTCCGGTTGGAGAGACTTGGCTATAATTAAAGCGCCTTGATCTTTGGTCGAAGCTCTTTAATTATAATCAAGAGTGTTGACCTCGGTCAACCAGAGAAAATATATATATATATTTATTTATATATATATTTGTTTAGATGTGCACATGTGTTCAGTGGGGACGCCCACCGTGACTAGGATTAGTCCACAGTGTGTTATTTGCATGCAAAGCGCTAACAATTAATGGGTACCATGGTGGTGCGCTTTAATTAATTGTTGCAGGTACTAGGAAGGATTATTTTTCCTAAGCGAAATGGGAGCCTGACAAGCACCTAGGAAGCGGTTCGTGTGACCGAGAGCCTGGAAGACTCCAGAATGGCCCTATGTGGCTTGTAATAAGAGTTAGTCTAGATTGTAGACAAGTGGCATGTTGCCAATTTGAATGGGGTTTGAAGCCCTTGTAAAAAGAAGGATTTCTTTTCACGTGGAGGAGAGAGAGTTACGAGACAGCTTGAAGCTGAACTTTTGTAACAGTTTTTTCAAAAAGTAATAAAGACCTTCGGGGGGGTCCAGCCCGACAATTTGTCCTGGGCCCTAGTGTTTGTCCAGAGAGAGGGAGAGCTTTGGAGAAGGGAGAGCTGTGGACAGTTTTAAATTCAGTTTTAGAGCTTGGCTTCACAATTTAAGATTCAGTTCCGGTTGTATTGGTATCAGAGCTTGGCTTCACAGTTTCTTCAAACTGTGACGATCCAAGAGACAAGGAGAGAAAGAAATCATGGACCCACCGTGACCTTGTATTGGTACGGGGTACGCGTGACTTGCAGGCGCAAGTATATCAGTCGCCAAAATTGACGACAATTAATCGACGCACGCATTAGTTACGGGGCTTTATACGGAGAACTCGTTGTCAGTCTGTCCATCGCCTGGAGCTTCCGATGCTATGCGTCAAGTTGCAAGTACAAACTATCAGGAGATGTAGCTTCGCCACATATGGTCTGGCCGTGGAGATTTTCGCAGGTGACAGAGGCGCTGTAGCGTGCGTTGCGAAAAGAGGCGTGGAGGTCGTTGTGAAATACCGCTCCAGTGCGAACTTACGACTGATGGTCACCAAGGCGCGACGCGCGACGACGAACAGACCAGGACCAAAGTTTGGGCAGGTTTGCAGGCGCTGACGTGGCACGGGACACGTGGCGCAGCACACGTGGCAGTACACGTGGCATCCAGCTCAGAGCTGACGTGGCGTGGGACACGTGGTGCAGGACACGTGGCAGAGGTCTTGCAAGATGCTGACGTGGCAGCCAGCCTGGCAGACCAGTGGTTAAGTTAACCCTGGTACAGTTAAACCCTGGTTGGTTGACCTGTGGTTAGTGAAACCCTGGTTAAGTCAACTGCAGTCAGTTAACTCTGGTTAGTTGAACCAGTGTCCAGTCAGTTCAACTCTGGTCCAGTTAATCTGGCCTAACCAGATCAGTTTGGTTGGTGTAACCAGAACCAGTTAGTCTGGTTAGACTAACTAACAGTTACTCCATCTGGTTACTGTTTTCACAAAAAAAAAAAAAAAAAGAGACAGTTGCAGAGACAGTTTTGGCTATCAATTTTCTCCTGCCTGTCAGGTTTTTACTGTCAAAAAAGTAGCAGAAAACCAGAGAAAAGCAGAGAAAACAGAGTTTTGCAGAAAAAGGAGAATGCATGCCTTTGAGCAGTAAAAAGAGGGAAAAACAGATGCCTTTTGAAGCCATCTGCAGCAGCCAGAAAAGGGCAACATAGTTGATGATGTTTTGGTAACTGTGTGGGTACATGCCTTGAACTGACAGTCAGTACTGGCATAGATTGTGAATGCAAAACACCTCTTGTTGAGGTACCTTTTTCTGTTGGAAAAGCAAAGGTAGTGTGCATCAGTTACCCGCACTGTGTGAGAAATCTGCAGATCTCAGAATATGGATCAATCACCTATCCAGTGGGATTCTCAAGATAGGGATGTGCATCCAAGACAGAGGAATGTGCCACAAACTCAACAAGAATTTGAACAAATGGTACGCACTCGTATACAAGAGCTGGAAAATCTTAAAAGGGATCCCAGGGTTCAGCATTTGTTTCCAGCAGAGACTATGCCTAATCCAGTATATGACGTGCCAATGCCAGAGGCACACTCCCGTGTACAGTCTGAGAGAGAGAGATCTCATAGATCTCATAGGAGACGGTCCCATAGTAAAAAGAGATCGAGGCATCGTCACCGATCTCCTAGTCCATCACCGTCTACCTCGAGTTCGACTTCTGTGTCTTCTTCTTCCTTATCAGATAAACCATCCAGGAAAAGAAGGAAACACGAGAAGTCTGGGAAGAGAAAGTCTTCCAAAGCGACCAGGGAATTTAAAGAGGGAGGAAAATCTGTCAAGTTTATGACCTACAATGGACAGTATGGTCATACAGACAAAGCATTGCAGTTTATCAGACAGTTTGATGCTGCATTTGGTACAGAGAAATTTTCAGAATCCTCCAAATTAAGAATGGTCAGCTTACACTTAACAGCAACGGCTAGTGCATGGTGGAGTGCACTGACTACAGATGGGTCAGCCCCAAGAAAGTGGAAGGGCTTCAAGAAAGCCTTCTACCAGCAGTTCATGCCTAAACAGTTCAGAGACCATGTTCTTCAAGACTGGGACAGCTTGCACATGGATGCAGGAGATACAGTGGATGGGTACAACCAAAAGTTCTGGGATGCTTATTTGCAGGTTGCACCGTTCAAAAAGATCTCCAAAGGTACCCAGATGAGGAAGTACAGAGCAGGTCTCACTCCAAGAATTCAGGCAGTAGTGAATGCTTTGGGGGCAAAGAATATTCAAGATCTTATGCATTCAGCCTCAGTAGCGAGTCTTGTACCGCTACAAGATCCATCTACAGTGCCATCCTTGCATGCAGGACGTGCTGATAAAAAGAAATCTGATTTTCAAAAATCAGAAAAGAAAGAGTCCCCTAAGGCTGAAAAGAAAGGGTTTCAGTCTCAGAAGCCGAGGGGTACTCAGTTCTCAAAGACCTATAAAGGCAAATCTACTTTTACCCCTGAACAGATAGCGGAATTCCGTAGAGATGGGAAATGCTTCAGGTGCGGTAAAGAGGGGCATGTGGCTGCCCAGTGCCCAGAAAAGCCTTCATCATCGAAGGGAAAAGAGGCAGAGAAGCCACGAGGACCGCAAAAGCCAATGGCGGGGGGTATTCCTGATATACTGGGTCATGCTTTGAACCCAGAAGAACGAGAATTGCTGCTATCATGGGGCAAAGTTAGAGATCAGCAAGCGCTGATTTTATTTGATCCAGGGGCTACTGATAATTTCATATCAGAGGATCTAGCCCTGAGGCTGGGAATAAAGACGGAAGAGCTAGGCAGGGCTTTGGATGCCGATCAAATGTTTTGTGGGAATCCTGTGCCAGTTACTCCCTTGATAGGGAAGCTCCGTCTTCATATTCAGAGTTATGTGGATCAGGAAGACTTCTTCATTTCTCCACTGAAACATTATGATGTAGTTTTGGGGATGCCTTGGTTTCACCGCAAGGCAGTGAAGTTGACTCTTCCTGAAAGAGTGCTGGAATTTGTACATAGGGGGAAAAATCAGCGTGTAATTGCCAGGAATAAAGGGGACACTATCCCCATTGTATCTGATGTTTCATGCGGTAAAGCAATAAAGTCTGCAATTTCTGCGTACATGGTTTTTGTAAAAGAAAAAGAGACTGATATGCATGCTGAAATGGATGATGCAGACAAAGATAGGTTTCAGTTTTTGGTAAACTTTAAAGATTGCTTTTCTGATGTTTTACCAGGGGAGTTACCCCCAGAGAGACCAGAAGATCATCAGATAGAGTTAATGCCTGGTAGTGAGCCACCAAACAGACCCCCTTACAGAGTCAGTGCGACTCAGAGAGAGGAGATTATGGCTCAAGTACAGGACTTGCTGTCCAAAGGCTTGATTCAGCCCAGCTCGTCTCCTTTTTGTTCCCCTGTACTGTTAGTACAGAAGAAAGATGGTTCATTCCGTATGTGCGTTGATTATCGCGCACTGAACAAAATGACCATCAAGAATAGATTCCCTATTCCGCGTATTGATGATGTCTTGGATCAGCTAAATGGAGCTTCAGTTTTCAGCAGGATAGACTTAAAGAGTGGCTACCACCAAGTGAGGATACAGCCTCAGGATGTGCATAAGACAGCATTCCGCACAACATTCGGGTTGTATGAATACTTAGTGATGCCTTTTGGATTGACAAATGCTCCAGCCACATTTAACAGAATGATGGATCGTATCTTCCGGAAGTACAGGCATTTTACTGGTACTTTCTTTGATGATATCTTAGTTTTTTCTAAGACAGATGAAGACCACAGAGAACATCTTGCTATAGTGTTTCAAGAGCTGAGAAATCATCAGCTCTATGCAAACAGCAAGAAAAGTGAGTTCTTTCTGGAAGAAATCCATTATCTGGGGCATATAATATCCAAGAATGGGATACAAATGGATCCAGCGAAGATCCGTGCCATTCAGGAATGGCCAGAGCTGAAAACTGTGCATGAAGTTCGAAGCTTTTTAGGCTTGTGTTCTTACTACAGATTTATCAGACATTTTGCTGATATCGCAGCTCCATTACATGACCTCACTAAGAAAAATGCAGCCTTCACATGGGGATTATCACAGAAGAAAGCATTCAATACACTCAAGGAAAAGTTGACTACAGAGCCTATTCTGGTAGTTCCAGATTTGTATCAGTCTTTTGATGTCGATTGTGATGCTTGTGGAGAATGTGTTGGGGCTGCATTGCATCAGAATGGTCATGTAGTAGCCTATGAAAGCAGACGACTTCGGGATGCGGAAAGATATTTAGGAATCTATGAGAAAGAGTTATTGGCTGTAATTCATGCCATCCATACATGGAAACACTATCTTTTGGGTGCAGATTTTACTGTCAAAACAGATCACCAAAGTCTGAAATACTTTTTGACTCAGACCAAGCTTTCAGAGAAGCATATGAAATGGGCAAACATGCTGTCAATGTATCATTTTCAGATTGTCCATACTCCAGGAATTCGGAACAGAGTGGCAGATGCCTTGTCCCGAAGACCCCAGGTCAATAATGTAACTATTGCTTATCATCAGGACCTGGAAGACATGAGGGAACAATATGCTCATGATTCTGATTTTGGTGAAATTTTACAGCAGATGCAAGAAGGGCAATCCACCAGTCACTATTCCCTGAAAGATGGGTATTTAATGAAAGATGATTGCCTATGCATCACCCAGGAGATGAGGAAAAAGATTTTGGAGGAATGCCATGCACCTCCCTATGCTGGACACAGAGGAATTACAGCAACAACTCTAGCTCTAGAGAGGTATTTCTTTTGGCCAGGAATGCGGAAAGATATACATCAGTTTGTTACTGAATGCCTTACGTGTCAGAAAATGAAGTATGATAGACAGAAGGCACCTGGCCTACTTATGCCTCTTCCCGTGCCTCAGGCACCATGGGAAAATATTACAATGGACTTTATTTTTGATTTGCCAAGATCAAAGTCAGGGAATGACGGGATTTGGACTATCATAGACAGATTCAGCAAGCAAGCTCATTTCCTTCCGGTTCGCAAAACCATAAAGGCAGATCATATGGCTAAGTTGTTTATGGCACAGATCTTTAAACATCATGGTATGCCTAAGTCCATTGTTAGTGATCGAGATCCCAGAATGACCAGTCTATTCTGGAGAGCTTTATTTGATAACATGGGGACGAATCTGAATTTTTCTTCTTCTTTCCATCCCCAGACAGATGGTCAAAGTGAAGTAGCAAATTCTACCATTTTGGATATGCTGAAATGCTACGTGGGTGACCAGAGTTCAGACTGGGAAAAGTACCTACCCTTAGTAGAGTTTGCTTACAATAATACAGTACATAGCTCTACAGGGAAAGCCCCTTTTGAAGTCATATATGGGAAGGTGATTTTGCCACCTATATTGAGGACTAAAGATCAAATATTTGCAGCTGATCAGTTTGTAAGAGACCTCCAGACAGCTTACAGCCAAGTCCGGACAGCAATTGAAAGGTCTCAAGAGAAACATAAAAGGGCTGCAGATAAACATAGGAGACAGCTAGATCTCAAGGAAGGGGACTGGATACTTTTAAAGTTTGAAAAAGCTAGGCTCCGCAAGTTTAAAGGCAAACAGAAAGTGTATGCAAAGTTATCTCCCAGATACTATGGCCCTTTCAGGGTTACAGAAAGAATAAATGAGGTTGCATACAGATTAGCATTGCCAGAGCATTGGAGGATTCACAACGCATTTCATGTGAGTCTTCTAAAGAAATTTCAAGGACCAGAGCCTACAGAACCAGTATCAGAGGATCCACCAGAAGTGGATGAGCTGGAGGAAGTCCTTCAGCCAGAGCAAATTGTGTACCATACTGTACGTAAAGGCCCTCAGGGTAAGGAATTTTACAGGTATCTTGTAAAATTCAAGAATTATACGGCATTAGATGCCAAGTGGATGGACGAAGACATGTTATCCGATCATCCACAGCTTTTGCATGTTTACAAGGAAGCTTTTCAGTTGAGGTCAACTGAATAGAAGCCGAGGGGATGTCACCACAATGTCAATATCCTAAGTCAAAGTACAGTTGACCATTTATTTGATCTTAATTAAAGAATGTTATATGTGTTAATTACGGTCAAAGAGTTATTTTAATGGTCAAAGGATTGACTACGGTCAAAGATACTTGACTCCAGTCAAGTAAACCTGACTACGGTCAGAGAATGTTGACTTTGGTCAACAAGACTTGGCATGCGCCAAGAGGGTTAACCCCGGTTAACCAAGATGTGCCAACTCCGGTTGGAGAGACTTGGCTATAATTAAAGCGCCTTGATCTTTGGTCGAAGCTCTTTAATTATAATCAAGAGTGTTGACCTCGGTCAACCAGAGAAAATATATATATATATTTATTTATATATATATTTGTTTAGATGTGCACATGTGTTCAGTGGGGACGCCCACCGTGACTAGGATTAGTCCACAGTGTGTTATTTGCATGCAAAGCGCTAACAATTAATGGGTACCATGGTGGTGCGCTTTAATTAATTGTTGCAGGTACTAGGAAGGATTATTTTTCCTAAGCGAAATGGGAGCCTGACAAGCACCTAGGAAGCGGTTCGTGTGACCGAGAGCCTGGAAGACTCCAGAATGGCCCTATGTGGCTTGTAATAAGAGTTAGTCTAGATTGTAGACAAGTGGCATGTTGCCAATTTGAATGGGGTTTGAAGCCCTTGTAAAAAGAAGGATTTCTTTTCACGTGGAGGAGAGAGAGTTACGAGACAGCTTGAAGCTGAACTTTTGTAACAGTTTTTTCAAAAAGTAATAAAGACCTTCGGGGGGGTCCAGCCCGACAATTTGTCCTGGGCCCTAGTGTTTGTCCAGAGAGAGGGAGAGCTTTGGAGAAGGGAGAGCTGTGGACAGTTTTAAATTCAGTTTTAGAGCTTGGCTTCACAATTTAAGATTCAGTTCCGGTTGTAGTGTCTCAACAGAGGCTGCTGGTGGATACATCTACTCCCCCTCCCCCCCGATCTGGCTGATTGGCCCTTCTTCTGACCCCCGACTAGTCTGTAGGACCACCACCCAGGTCTGTAACTACACCCTCCCCAGGTCTTTTTTACCAGAGACCTGGCCCTCTTCTGGGCCCACAACTAGCCCTATATAAGGCTCTTTCCAGCCAGTCTTTCAAGCCTAGTTTGGGCTCATAGACAGCCCCATTGTGGGTCCACTCCAAGATAGTCCCACCTGGATGCTTCAGCCCCTCTAACCAGATCCAAGAAGATACTCCCTCTGCTGCCCCTATGGAGGCCATTGTGCTTCCCACATGGCATGCCATGGTGATGCCCATGTGGCAGCCCACGTCATCTTTAGAGAGCATCCGAATCTTGAAGAGCTTGCCCCATTGGAGCAAGTAGTAGCCCTTATGGAGAAAATGGAGAAGGTACACCAGGTAAGCTCCCGGTTCTTTGAAGCATTAACTAGTTTAGGAAAAGCCAAGAGACTGAATAGCAAGGATTGCAGAAATAGAGGGAAAAGGGAAGGAAAAAGCGTCACTCCTACTTATATGGGATAATACAACAGGGGTGCCACATGGCAAGCCCACAATCAAGCCCAATAACACCACCACATGTACAAGAAAATACTGAAGTGCTTTCAATGAGTGAGACCCCTTTTTTTAGACTAATAAGGCACAGCAACTAACTAGCTGCTAAACTAGAATTCACTAATGTTACAATCCCCACCTACTCACAAAATTTTGTCCTCAAAATGGACACAAGTGATACAACTGAATGGAAAAAAATGGGTATAAGTACTAAATACGTATACATTATGAATCATCTCTAGTAACTCCTTCCATTTAATGTAGTATTCTGTCAAAACCTTATTTCTAGGATTATGTCCCTGTAACCCAATATCCATGGGAGGCAACTCTGAAATAACTAGAATATCTGCTCCCACATGCTTTTTAAGCAAGGACATATGAAATACATTATGGATCTTAGTGGAGGGAGGCAGGTCCAACTGATAGGCCAGCATAATATATCGAATGTTACGAAATAAAAGAAACATTTGAACTGCATAAGAATAAATTGTATATAGCTTTGTAAGATTAGAACATATCCAATTGTACAAATTCATATTTTTGTTGTTCTAAAGACCAAAATTCTACAATGAAAATAAAAGAGAAAATGAAAGAGAAGAAAAATGAGCTAACCAAAAAAAAAAAAAGGGTAGGCATACCTAGCAAGCAAAGCAATGCTTAGGTCGTCATCAGTGCCCAAGCATAAGCAGCTATACTAGATTTCTAAAGACCCGTGTAAGAATAAACTGCTCTAAGAAGGTTCCAAAGGGTTTCAAAATATTTATCTTGAACTTTTGCATGAGCATACATAAATGGAAACTGAATTATTGTTTAAACCGGCCTCTTGTAAGACATCAGTGTCTAGTTCGACTTGCCAAAGCACACCACACAACAAATGATTTTGAAGAGCACCCGCTTCTTACCATTGTGCTGGAAAACAGCCACTTTGGCACCTGAAGCACGCACTCCAGCAACAATTGACGAGTGATTAAGAGAATCACTAATTACAAGGCCCCCCTACAACAATACCGAAATAGTGAGACAAAATAATTCCCAAATTTAAATATGAGCTTGTGCCAAAATGGCTAACAGAAAACAAACCCGTCTGAATGCATTGACAACCTTGCCACCCATATGTTGACACCAGAAACTCAAGGACAGTTGAAGTGAAACAAAGCAAGGCCTCCTACATGCAGAAGCAAGGCCTCCTACATACCGAAATAGTGAGACAAAAAATGGCTAACAGGAAACAAACCCATCTGAATGCATTGACAACCTTGCCACCCATATGTTAATACCAGAAACTCAAGGACAGTTGAAGTGAAACAAAGCAAGGCCTCCTACATGCGAAAGCAACAGCAAAGCCTAAGCAAGAAACCAAAGAAAAAGAGCAACACTTGAACTCGAACTTGACTCTGCTGAAAGTTAGTAACTATACTAATAAACAACACCTCTAGATCTCTGGACCCGCGTGCTCCTCTTAGCTTATTAGACTCTCTTTCCAAAGGATCCCTTCCACTTGCTGTCCAGAAAGCCAGCCTAGGTGGGCTGCTATAACATGGCACTGGAAAATCCGTACACTTCTCGAGATACATGCTGGAGCTGTGGAAGTTGAATCCCCAATTAGATAGAGTGCTAGGAGAGAAGGGTAAGGAGCAAAACACAGCACTAGGGTCCAGAAATAAGGACTAGACCCCCCCGAAGGTCTTTATTGCAATAGAATAATCTTTGTACAGCTGGCTCTTGAAAGAGCATAGAACTGAGTACAATTCTGAATACATCTGGGTGGCCAAAGGCCTTTCTTTTATAGACTAGGCCTAGCAAAAAGCTAGGGCATGCTTTCTAAAAGCTACTTTTTCATAAAAGCTAAGCTTTTAGGCTTTTCTTCCTAAATTAGAGGCTTTAGGTGCCTTTTTAGCCTTGTGGGCCCTCTTTTAAAGAGGTGCCCCCTTGTCCTTACTTAAGAGCCTTGTGGGACCTGCTCTTTGTGCTTTTCTCCCCAATCTTGGGTCCTTTTTGCACTCTCTTGGGTCCTACATATTGCACAAACAAATTCCAACACTTAAACCCATTAGAGGCTAGCGAAATGCATGCATTCCTAGTTCTTGGACTATTTCTAGTCCCTTGTGGGCGTCCCCACAGTTCTCTCAATGCAGGAAAAAAGTAAAACAATTAAACTTATTCCTGGTTAACCCACTTCACCATTCTTTGACCGAAGTCAATTCTAATAAAGATTACTCTTTATTTTCTTAGGAGAAGTCCCAAATGTTGACAACCCCTCGGCTTCTACAAAGTTGTCATCAACTTAAAAGCTTCTTGATACAACTGTAAAACTTGAGGATACTCAGAGAAGAATTCCTCATCTACCCACTTGGCATGAAGTGCCAAATAATTCTTAAACTTGACAAGGTATCTATGGATAACCTTGCCTCTAAACTTGACATCCTCTACTTATGCCATAATTTCTTCAGTCTGGGTTGCACTCACATGATAAGGTGGTCGATTCGAGGGCTCACTTCCTGGAAGGAGCTCTATAACATGATCTTCAAGTCATTCTGGAGGAAGCTCTCCTCGTAGAGAATCTGAAAAACAATCTTTGAAAGGTTCTAGAAACTGAATTTTTCCTTTTCCTAAAGGACTTATTCCGACTTAAAGTTCACCCTCTTTCTCTTTAACAAAGACCATATACGCAGAAATTGCAGACTTTATTGATTTAGCAATGGAAATATTTGATACAACTGGAATGATCTCACCTTTCCCTTGGCCAAAATCTTGTGTTGCTTATTCCGATGCACAAAACTGAGGGTTCTTGCTTTAGAATCAAGAACTACCTCCTTTCAATGGAACCACGACATACCCAAAATAGCATCATAATGCTTGAGTGGTGAAACATAAAACTCTTCGTGGTCTACATAGTCCTGTACATGAATTCTGAGCTTTCCAATCAAAGATGTGACTTTGACTAGATCCCCTTCAAAAACATGCTCTGCATCCAAAGATTATCCCAATTCTTACGTCTTAATTCGTAGCCTCAAAGCTAGATCTTTTGAAATGAAATTATAAGTAGCTCCTGGATCAAAAAGAATTAAGGCATGCTGATCTCTTACTTTACCCCGCGCGAGGCAAAGTTTCCGGTTTCTTGGTTCTGCCCAACATCTCTAGGACTCCTCCCAAGTCCACCACAAGCTTTGGCGGTTCTCTTGGTGTTTTCTGCTCCCTTGGACCCACAATTGGGCAGCCATATGCCCTTCTTTTCCGCAATGGAAACACTTACCCTCGTTTCGGAAGGTTTCAATCTGTTCGGGAGTAAACTTTGACTTCCCTTTGAAGGGCTTGAATGGGCCCCTTGGCTGCTGAGGCTGAAATCTTTTTGAACCTTGGGTTGGTGCCACAACCCTCTTACTAGTATCCACACCCTTCCCTTTTCCCTGCCATACAGTGAAGGAGGTCTCCCCTTAACAGTTCAACCACGGAAGCTGAATGCATCAAATCTCGGAGCTTTGTCTTCTTTGAATCAATGCGTACTTGAATTCGTATGTTGGGAAGCAATCCCGCTCGATACTTCCGAAGCTTCGTCAGATAAGCTGTCCAAAACTTTTGATTATATGTCTCGATGGTGTCAGAAGCTTCCATGCACACAATTTCCTAGGCTGTATGAACATCATCAAAGAAATTCTTGGGTAACAACTGCTTCTTAAAGTCTTTTCTGCAACTAGAAGAGCTCCCCACCAAGCACTGGCATTATTTGTCAGGTGAAGACTTACAATCTTTAACTTGGACTTCTTGCGATAGTGCCCCGTTTTGAAGGCTAAATCAAACTGATGAATGAACTGCAAAGCATTTTGAGTGGCTCCATACTTTCCATTAAAAGTAGTGAACTTGACTGACTTACCACCTTCCTTGAAGTCTCTGCTTCGAGATCTAGATCTCCTTCTTCTGCGCTTACGACAAGAGTGTCCCCAGGATACAGAAGAAGATGAGGAAGAGGAAGAAGAAAAGTAGTAGAAGAGGATGGGCTTGAACTGGGAGATCTCCTTTCATGACTCCACGCACTCATCCCTGTCCATCACCTTCACAAAGGACTCTAACTCCTCACCTGACCAATCCTTAATGTCTGACATTCTGACAATAATACCGGGGTCCATACACCTAATCTCAGCAGCGCTCGGAGTTACCACCAAGAAAAGTTCCTCTGTCATCACCAGTTGACTCTGAGCTGGCACCCTTCTTGTTCTTATCAGCCTTCTTCTTTTTGCAATCCTTTACAAATTGTCATGGCTCATCGCAGTAGTAGCACTTCTTCTCTTTCTCTCTCTTCTTCTTGTTTTTTTCATCTAAAGAGTCTACTCCTTCGTCAGATTTGGGCTTGCCTTTGCCAGGATTACCCTTGCCCTTGCCTTTGGTCTTGCTATCAGGGCCTTGTCGTCCTTATCCGCAGTGTCGTACTTCTTTTCTCAAGTAGGAACCACTCCTCGAAAGTCACCGGCATTGCCCTCTGCCCTATAGTCATCGTAGTCACAAAACTACTAGAGCTCCGTGGGAGCATTCCCAGCAACAACCTTGCTATCCTAGTCGAGCTCATCCTTTGACCAACTGCCGCCAGCTGATTCCGCACCACCTTCATTTAAGTGATGTCTTCTTGTACTGATTCCCATTCATTCATCCTCCTGCCATACATCTCCGTCTCGAGGTCCAAGATTCTCGTCTCATTATTGAGCTCATATGTATCTCTCAATGTCGTCCAAGCCTCGAAAGAAGAGTTCGACATCTGAATATGAGGCAGCACCATATCCGCCGTCTACCCACAATGATAGCCAAGGCTTCCACATCCCTAGTCTGCCATGACCTTACTAAGAGGGGTTGCTGGCGTAAGCACCACTACTGGCGTCGATGTGGCTGGGGTAGTCACGGTGAAATGGTAATTGATCCTGTTGAGCCTGCCTATCTCACCAAAACTTGGGATTTAAAATCTATTGGCCATGATAATGAGCTGAAAGAGGTAAAGGGTTTAGAGTGTCGTACACAAGTCTGAACCTGAGCCTCCTACCTGGGTACAATCCTTCAGACCCCTGCTTGTACCTGAGCCTCCCGCCTGGGTACAATCCTTCAGACACTTGCCTGAATCTGAGCTCCTGCCTGGGTACAATCCTTTAGACACCGAAGCTAATTCCTCCGAGCAATGAATCAAGGTCGTCCTTCAACAAGTTCCTTGCCTCCAAGCTCCACTTCCCAAGAAGTTCTGTCAAGGCTCTGATACCATGTTAGAAATTGAAATCCCTACAAAGGGTATCCCACAGTGTAAGACTGATAGATGGGCACAGCAGTTGCACGCGGAAGTGTTTCATTATGGAATCAAGCTTCATAAACATGTGTGTACTTCACAACCATCCATGTGTGTGAAATCTTCTCTTGATGTATTTTGCCACATCCCATTTTCGGATAGTGATCATGTAATAGGAAGCAGCAAACATTTCACTAAAAAAAACAAGTGTGCAAGCCAGCAAATAGACTGTGCACCAAGACAAATATAGAAGCAACACTTATATGTTTCTGTCCGTCCACAAACTGGACACAATACAATACCAAAATGTTCTCCTACTATATCCCTGGCACCTCTAGATCTTTGAGCCCGCGTGCTCCTTTGAGCTTATGTAGACTCTCTGTCCAAAGGATCCCTCCCACCTTGTTGCCCGGAAAGCCAGACTAGCTGGGCTGCCACTCTGAGCTAAGTCTGCAGGTCTTTCAGCTTGGTTCACCTCCTGGAAATAGGCCCAACTGCTGCCAGTCTTCCTGCTCCTCTCTGCCCTTTTGTGGCTGCTCCAAGTGATGGTGAATGGGGGCCCTTTTATAAAATCGCTGACTCCAAAACAGATTGGGGGGGGGGGTGCCTGCCTGGCCACGAGGCTTCCAGCCACTGGACCAAGGAATTGCAGCCTTGTATAACTGTCCAAAGGCTGCGCATAAGCCTTCCAAACCCTGCTGAACCTGTGTGCCTTCTTCTTGTATCATTCCAGCCTTGTTCTGGGTCCCGGAATGCCTCCAAACAGTCTGTACACATGCTGACATCAGCGCCTTGTCCACGCAGTCATCTCTTGTTGGAAACCCTGGCCAGATCTGCCCTTTCCATCTGTGGACAGCCCCATGCCTAATCCTATTCTATGGTCCACCCCCCTGATGCACTTCTCATATGGGGGCTCACAGGTGGGGAGGTGACCAACCCTATTTCCAACAGTGTGTATGTTTTAAGGGACACAATACTAGATCAAGTGACTAAGAACATTTTTTAATCGGCAACATTTTCTATAAAAATGCCAAAGAAAAACCAGTATCACAATTACAATCACCAATTCTCCACACCAGACAAAAATGTTCCACTGCCAGAACATTTGAAAGCAACACATTCCTGAAAGATTGAAATGAAATAGAATATGTGCAAGATTACCTTTCCTATCAGAGAAGGCAAAGTTAATGAGTTGGTAGCAAAACCCATGCCATAGACCATTGCTGCAGGTTTTCCCACAAATCTTGCTATCGATGCTTCAAGCTCCTCATGCAATATCGTGTTTCCTGTCACATTGGAACCACATAAACAAGTGATGAAAATGGTTTGACAATAAGTAGTGAATATCTAACATGAACCTCCAAAATCTCACCGCCATCCACACGGCTGCTGCAAGTGCTCTGAGAGAACGTTTTCAGTGACTGGATCACTCGCGGTGTGCAGTACTCATCAGGAGCACCAAAACCAAGATAGTTGTACGAACCAAGATTTAAACATCTGTGAGTTCTTTCAGTTCGACTGGGTAAAGCACACATTCCCGCTCATTAGCAGTCAGAAACGAGCAGAAAGGAGTGTTTCCAGTTTTTTTTCTCGACAAATGAAACTAGCTGGAATTAACTCCATGGCACCCATATGATAATAATCATGCAAAACATAGATGTATATAAATTGTATTTGACTCTAACATGGTCCTATTGATATAATTTAGACTTACACAACATCTATAAAGTCCAACCTGATATCCATGGTATGATAGATATGTTCTCAAATCAATAGAACGACAACAATGATGTTGAACACAAGTTCTATCAAAGTCTTGAAAGGAAATATATTATTTCACGTCAGTACAACTGCCAGATTGTAAAGGTCAATTCCAAAAACAAGGACAATAAAAAGAAACTAATCCCAGAAACCACAGCAATTGAGAAACAGTGGCCTTCATCACCAACCAAACAAGAAGAAAACAATCGCCAAACATGTGTGCATTGATAGATCAGTTTTAAATCAATGGATATTATTAGGACTTTTGCCTCCTTTTCTCTTCCTATATTATTTCTGATACCTCCCAAGCATTAAAACATTACCCACATTAGAGTCTTGTTGTTGTCATTCGAATGGCGTTCTACAACATCAATCCATGCATCTGGCGCACTTGCAATCGGGCGATGGAAGCAATCCTACACAAAGCAACAAAATTTAAGAATACTGCATTCCCCGCACCACATTGGCTGAAAGTCTACAAGTTTAAAACAATTTTTGTTTGAAGATGGGTGTAAAAATGCTACATTCCCTCCCAACTATTGAACCATAATACTGCACTCTACACAGAAATCAACCTGCCATCTTTCCTATATTTGTTATGCCTTAATAAATCTGAGAGCCTTCAAAACTTACAAAGAATCCAAGCACGTGGCACCCACTGCTCAAGAAAATCAATAACATCGTGGCACAAATAGGTGTTCACTAATAATAAAGACAGCCATTCGACAAGGTCCCGATTTCTTAATGAAGTTTGCAAAAGCAAAACCACACAGGCATATTCTAAATGAATGTGTAGCATTCCTAACATTAAACGAAGTAGACACTTAACCCTACTCTAGTATTTGACTTAGCTGGAGCTTCCATAGAATTAAATCCATCGTCCATAGAGTGCACACGATGAGTGGAGACTGAAGAGACTTTGTTTGAATTCTGTCAGGCACCAAATCTTGGTACCAGGATTCAGGCTTTGGGTGCATTCCCTGCTAGTCGACTTGCTGATCCATCAAGCCCAGACGCTTTGATTGCTCTCTTCAGTGAAATGCCACAAGGTGCCGGCTTCAAACTTGATAGCGTTTGAAGTTGTCTTTTCTCTCATGCAGTAGTGATATCTCGCATTGGAGCATTTGAGATACCAAGGTCTTGTCATACATATCTGATATGGTGTCTTCTGAATGAGAGTTATTGTTAGGCTTCTAAAGGTATTATGTGTAGCGCCCAAAAGAATATTCAAAACGTCATACTGACCATCTCCACCATGGTCCATGGATTGAATCTGGCCAAGAGCTGATTGGTTTCAGGACACACAACTATTGTAGCTGATTTAATAGAGGTAAAGTCAGAGAAGCACATGTCAACTGAATGGCGAAAAAAGTGTCTACTTAGACAGATGCAACAGCTGCTCACACTGTTCATCCCCATATCCTCCCCAGAGATGTTATTCCTTGAAATTTGAAACTGGCATTGATGACAGCACATATGGACCATAAGACTCAGACCACAGAATGCTCGGCACCCTCCTAGAGCCATCGCTTTTTATTTGGAGGGGAAGTCTTTTAAATCAGGAGTTCTCAGCTCTATCTCTCAGTTCATATTTCAGCACGGTAGAAGGTCTGAAACACCATCAGAACAAATCAAGTTGAAACGTTAAACACCTTTCTGACCAAGATCATAGCAATGTACAGCCTTCTCTGAGAGGGGCGCTCAGCAGTCCAGCTAGAATGTATGTGCATTTAAAGTTGAAACGTTAAAACACCAACTCAGACGAAGATCATAGCTATGTACAGCCTTCTCTGAAAGGGCATTTCTGCTTCTCAGAATATCAATATCTTGACATTGTTGTGCTGCTAGCACACGATGATAGAGCTTGTCGCCTGTTAGAAGGAGATACTATATGAAATACGAACGACTTGAGCTGATGTGAAACAGAAGTATCTCCCTATTCATGAACTAAACTTCTAAGTTGACTTATCGAAGGTGAAAGGACAAAAAACCTTAGATGGCCTTGTGAAAGTGAAGAACCTTTACCATACAATTGATGTTCAGACTTTGCTATGAAAAGCTTTCTGGTCTATAAAACAGAACCAAGAAAAAGCGTAAACTAGGCCCTTTCTTAGCAATGCCCAGAAGCAACTTGTCGGGGAATGTCAAAATGCACGGAAACATAAAGGCCCTATCTCACCAAGTTGTAAATACTCCAAGTGAAAGTTCCAGTCGACCATTTATTTGATGATAAGTAAAGAGTTCTCGTTTTATTTAATTATGGTCAAAGAGTTAATTAATTATAGAGTTCTCGTTTTATTTAATTATGGTCAAAGAGTTATTTTCTATTGGTCAAACTCTTAACCCCGATTAAGCAAGCCTAATCTTGGCTAGGGAGACTTCAAGAGGATTACCTACGGTAACCAAAGTATTTCAGAGCTGACTTCGGTTAGAGAGTGTTGGTTAAACCCACAAGACTTTAGCCAAGGAAGGTTGACTTCAGTCAACCAAGTTATTTCCAACCCCAATCGGCAAGATTTGACTTTAATTAAGGCCTCGTCAAAGCCCCTTAATTATAGTCAAAAGGGTCCTTAATTATAGTCAAAAGGGTTGACCTCGATTAACCAGAGTATTCTCTGTTATTTGTGCACATGTGCTTAGTGGGGACGCCCACACTGACTAGGACTAGTCCAAAGTTTATTTTGCATGCAAGAGCCCTAACATTTAATGGGCGCCATGGTGGTATGTTTCATTAAATGGCTGCAGGTACAAAGAAGGGGAAAATGCCCTACATTTAAGGGAGGCTAAGGCCGCTTAGCAGGAGGAGTCTACATCACCATGTGACCAAGGACTACAAACATTCTAGAGCTGCCCCATGCGGCATGTAATTAGGATAGTAGTCTAGGATTGTCAATGACCAAGACCCCAGCCTATTCTAGAGCCTTATTTGATAATATGGGGACCAATTTGAATTTTTCTTCTTCTTTCAATCACAGACAGATGGTCAAATCCCAGTAGCAAATTCAACAGTGTTGGATCTTTTGAAATTCTACGTGGCTGACCAAAAATCAGATTGGCAAAAGTACCTTCCACTTGGTGGAGTTTGCGTATAGTAATACTGTTCACAGCTCTACAGGGAAAGCCCCTTTGAGATCATTTATGGAAAGGTGATTTTGCCACCTATCCTGAGGAGATATTTGTAGCTGATCAGTATGTCAGACCTCCAGACAGCTTTCAGCCGCAATAGAAAGGTCTCAAGAAAAGCATAAGAAGGTTAGAGATAAGCACAATAGATAGCTAGATCTCAAGCGAGGGGATTGGGTGCTTTTGAAGTTCGAAAAAGCGGCTCCACAAGCTTAAAGGCAAAGAAAAAGTGTGCGCAACGTTATCTCCCAGATATTATGGCCCTTTCAAGGTTACATATGAGATTAATGAGGTTGCATACAGATTGGCACTGCCAAAGCATTGGAGGATTCACAATGCCTTTCATGTGAGTCTTCTAAAGCAATATCAAGGACCAAAGCCTACACAGCCAAGATCAACCGGAAGTGGATGAGCTGGAGGAGGTCCTTCAACCAGAGCAGATTGTGTACCATATTGTACGCAAAGGCCCTCAGGGCAAGGAATTTTATAGATACCTTGTAAAATTCAAGAACTATTCGGCATTGAATGCTAAGTGGATAGATGAAGACATGTTGTCCGATCATCCACAGCTCCTAGATATTTACAACGAAGCTTTTCAGTTGAGGTCAACTAAATAGAAGTCGAGGAGATGTCACCAAGTTGTAAATACTCCACGTCATAGTTCCTGTTAACCATTTATTTGAGCATAATTATAGAGTTCTCCATTTATTTAATTATGGTCAAAGAGTTATTTTCTATTGGTGAAAGTATTGACTTCGGTCAAAGTTACTTAACTCCGGTTAAGTAAGCCTAACCTTGGTTAGAGAGGCTTGGCTCACGCCAAGAGGGTTAACACAATTAACCAAAGTGACTTCAGTCAGAGAGTATTGGTTTCGACAAACAAGATTTGGCTTTAGCCAAGGAGAATTGACTTCAATCAACAAAGTTATTTCCAACCGCGGTCGGAGAGATTTGACTTTAATTATAGTCAAAAGGCTTGACCTCAGTTAACCAAAGTATTCTCTATGTTATGGGCGCATATGTTTAGTGGGGACGCCCACAACGACTAGGACTAGTCTAAAGTTTATTTTGCATGCAAAAGCGCTAACATTTAATGGGCGCCATGGTGGTATGTTTTATTAAATGGCTGCAGGTACCGAGGGGGGTAGAATGCCCTACATTTAAAGGGAGTCTAAAGCAGCTTAGCAGGAGGAATCTACATCACCATGTGACCAAGGACTACAAAGATTCCAGAGCTGCCCCATGCGACATGTAATTAGGATAGCAAATTGACAAGTGGCCTGTGGCCAAGAAAGTGAGCTGAGAGCTCTTTGTAAAACTACTCAAGTGGGATTTTGTAAGAATAGCCTGTGGGCTGAATTGTGTACTGAGATTTCTCTTCAATGCTTTCGTGCTGTGCAGAGAGGGAGAGTGCTTGTGTTTTGAGCGACGTAATATTCTACTCTAGGAGAAGTTTGGAATAATCACAGCTTAAGAGAAAAAAGAATCCGGTTGTATTGCTCAGGTTGTAGCTTTCTAGTGCAGATTTGTCAAGAATCCATCCAGAATCGAGAACATCTTTACGCAAGTTTGGCAACCTCTCTTAACAGACCGCAATCAAACTCACACAGAACAACAGAAAACTCGAAACCGGTAAGGGAAGTGTTAGTTCGCACGTACCTTGATTCGGTGATACAGCCTCCGGGTGTAGAAGTCTTCAAAATCGCGGCAAAGAGGAGCATATCCCTGCGAGGAAAAAGCAGTACAGGGAAAGCAGGTTCGTGCGATTCATTGTTGCAAGTACTCGTACGACCCATCGTATCAGATCCGCGGGCAATGCCGAGGCGCGGAATGCCAATGCCAATGCCGCGATTCCGATGAACAAAGCGTCGATTGGGGAGGCGAGCTCAGGAAAAGAATCAAATGCGTTGTGCAAAACCAGAAGGGAAGAAGGCATGGCATACCTTGGGGTTAGAATAATGAGCGCGGAAGAGGGGGCGGAAGAAGTCACGAAGGTGGCCGAAGACGAAGAGCAAGCCATAGCTGAAGTAGGTGGAGATGGCGGTGAAGTAAGGGATGGCAACCATAGCGAAAAGATGTGAAAATTGGAGCAAGTAGAAGCGATTGATAGAGAGGAGCTGTGCGAATCCGCCATAGACTGGTGCTGTTTCTATTGCCGTGCGAAATCAAAAGTCCGGTTTGTCTAAGCAAACTTTGACCCGCAATCGATCTACACTATTGAAGGGGACACTTATGAATGCGATCGAGCAGGGAAAGATTGCAGAAACGAATAAATTGACAGGAAGCGTACCTCAGCAGAGTGAGCAGATTCCGTTGCTCGCAAGGCCGAAGAAGAAGATTGTTGTTGCTGAGCAACTGGAGGTGCTTCAAGCCTAATCCTGTCTGTGTTTTGTAACAGATTAGGGATTGAGTTCCAACTCCATAGCCATCAATCCTAGTTCTCTGATCAATCCATTGATTAGCGATCGATCGCCAACTCCATAGCCATCAATCCTAATTCTCTCATCAATCCATCAAACCTTCTCTGATCAATCAATCAATCAATCAAGCTTCTCTCGGTTGAAGTTCTCTGTTCATTGTTGTTCTCTGAATCTCTTCAAGCTTCCTCTGCTCAGAGAACTTCAACAGGAGAAGCTTGATTTATTCCTTTTGCGATCATGCAGGGGACTGCCAAACAAACTCCGCAGCCATCGATGTTAGTTCGTTCAATCGATCAAAGCTTCTCTAATCAATCAATCGAGTTGCAGTCCTGTGTTGATTGTTGTTCAAGGAACTTCAATAGAGAAGCTTGATTTATTTCTATTTTCGCATGTTGCTGCCGCTGATGATCATCATCTTCTTCTTCTTCTCGTTCGTCTTCCGCCATCAACCAACCATCTCCATCCCCCATCTCCATCTCCATTGCTTCCATCCGCTCCTCACCCTCCTCGCATTGCCCTCCTCGACGTTTTATGTATGTTGGTGAAAAGATTGTTTTTTACAAAGATTGTAAAAGAAATAAAAGACTCAAATAAAGGGAAAAAAACAAGGAAAGTTCCCATCAACACTTTGCATATAACTACTCGTCCAGGAGATATCATTTACAAAACCTTCATTGTTTTAGTTATTTTCTATTCTCTTTGCACCGCTTCTAGAAGGACATCAAAGTGATTCATTTGAAACTGTGAAGGTAGCCCAGGTGATAATTTTTCCTCTTTTAAGAAAAAAAAGGCAAGCCCAGCGTTCAAAACAACAATGGACCCAAACAAATCAATTGATAACATCTTGCACAAACATAACTTAATCCGTGTCATGCATTATGGTGACACACCGGTGACAGACCAAGCGATTGTTTGTTTGATGCAGTCACGTACCTTGAAAAACGGGATGACCTTTGAACAACTATGGACTATAACAATCTAATTTTTTGTTTCAAACTTGCACAACATTGACTAGCACACAATAAACTGTTTCAACACATATTTGGATTTGAGCTTCATACGTGTACAACATGGAGTTAAAATGCACGACAAATACCTTATTGCATGGCTTACAAAGTTCCTTCAAAGTGTGGTCATCTGCAATTGGAAAGATATGTATGCAGTGTGGCAATGAAAACGTATTGTCCCCATTACGGATCTTGTATGATGACAGTTCTATACACCCTTATTGCTTTAATCCAATTGTTCAAACAACAAGTCAATCTGATGTTGAAGTTTAATTCTTGCAACAACTACAGACCCAGATCTCACACCCAGTGTTGAAAACCAGCACTCAATTGACGTTGCCCTTCGTTATCAACACAGCCCCAATGATTGTTTATTTGATACAATAAAGTACTTAGTCAATACTATTAGACTCTAATATTATCAATGTTGCTTCAGCCTGAATTCTTACAATATTTCTCTCTTGATGCATGTTCTTGATGCAAATAAGTTTCAAAATCAACAGTAGAGATGCCACATGGGATGCAAGATCAAAGAATGATATTTCATATGGTTGTAGTCCATGAAACAATATTATTTAGGTTGCAACCAAGGATGAGTTATGAGCTTTTGTGAGTGTAGTCTTATTTATGTATTCGTTGGGATTCAATTCCCAAAAGGCACAAATCTTTGCACATCACTAAGGCAATAATAAAACACTACCCCTAACATTTGCAGAAGGATCGGGTCTTCATGGACCCTGTGTCATGACTCATGTTTATATTTTTTTCGTTCTTTTTTTTCCTCTTTATGATATTTTCATTAAATGGTAGGATCCAAGTTTTAGTTTAAGATTGTAGTTATGTGCTCCATGACAAAAAAAGGAACTTTGAAATACCTTGGTTTAAATCTCTCTTGTGAGGATTGGTTAAGGTGACACAACTTTGGTGAGGGGCGGTGGCACCCGTTCCATGATGTTGGACTGAAGTCTAACACTACACGCACATCTCAAGAACATTTTTTGGACACACTTGCGAACCAACCAATGTCCGCCCCATTGATGAAGGTGATGGCGTTCGCCCGCATTTGAACTCGCACTAAGTGCATTTAAGAGAGAACCAAGAAAAATGAAGAATGAGCTTCTGAATGATAGCTCTTGCAGTGAGCAGGTCATCTATCTATGAGGGACAAGGAGAGGGAGACAAGAAGGAAGGCACTAGGAGGGAGAGGGAGACAACAAGAGAGGGGGATAGAGCCGAGGGAGAGAATGGGAGGGAGAGGGGGGGGACGCAGGAGGATAGGTTGAGTGACGGGAGGGAGAAGGGGGAGGGAGAGAGCGATGGAAGAGGGAAGGGGGAGGAGAGCAGGGAGATGACGAGGCTGGGGAGAGAGCGAGATGGCGGTGAAGTGGAGGGGAGGAGTAGAGCTAAGGAGAGGAGATGGCGCGACAAGCCTAATTTTGAGGGGGCATACTAACTTAGGTTAATTGAGTTCATTTGTGAGGACGGCCTTCTAACTTAGGTCAATCAACATAATTTATGTACTCCTAGAGAACTACTAATTGATTTTCGAACCACGAGCCATCATGCACCCCTAGAGTTGTTTCCCCTAAAAAGCATCAAAAAGCTCCTATAGATTGCACACTAATGTTTTGTATTTTAGATATCTTGTAGATAACATATGACAAACACTAGTGAACATCACAATTAGCACCATGCATAGTAATGTTTAGCTCATACGAATGGGCATTGTCTATTTTTAAAGTGAATCGCCTCAATCAATCCTCAGCCTCTGCCAATTGGGCTTTCATTGATTTGATAACTTGCTTGGGACCGTCAAGGGCGGCGGTTCTTGCCTTGCCATACTGATGAAATTAATATCTTGGTCATTTTCAACGGAACCAGTTGAAACTACACTATCAGTAGAGTTGTTATTCCACCTATCTAGCAAAGGGCATCTCGAGAGTGTTGATTTCCCACCACTACTCATGCCCTTAACATATGAGAAGGTCTTGAAGTGAGAATTACTGGCAGTTGCCACCACGGATTAAAAATTCTTCCCTGGACCACGACAATGGTGATCACCAATCAAGCCATCCATGGATTGATGACCTTTACACACCAAGCTCTACGTGTCCACAGTTAATGCTAGGAGCCAATTGGATGCTTAAATTGGGCTAGGTGGGCACACCCTCATTACACACAGCCAAAATTGAGTGGACTTCAAAAGGAGAGGTGGAAGCTAACTAATGGATTCTCATGGGGAACCAATGTTTGCTACCAAAACTTGGGCACACACTCATCCTACCAACAACAATGCATCGAACTACCAATGTTTTGAAAGATTCTTGCTTAGGCGGTGTGTAAACCCCATGCTTGTTAAAGACTACCAACTCCTAGACCATGGGCATGCATTGGGTGGGATTGGGCGGCGGCCTGTAAAGGCCCTGAGGTGGGTAGAGCTTTGGAGTACAAGGCAAACTTTGGGTGCATCTCTCAAGAGTGATATGTGCCCCTAGAGAATAGAATTTGAGAAATCACATTAATTAGTTCTCCCCAAATTTTGGAAGTGGATAATTAATCTAAGCTAGAAGCTAAAAATTAATTCCCCCAAAAGTACATCTCACCCTTCTCACACATTGCGGCTCTCCTTCCTCTTGCCATCTTGCCCTCCCTTCACTTTACGGCTCTCCCTCCTCCTTCCATCTAACCCTCCTTGCTCAGTTCCCCTCTCTCTCCCTCCCTGCCATCTCGTTTGTCCTCTCCTCCGAGTTCTCCCTCCTCTTCTCCTTCCATCTCATCCTCTTCTCCTTTCCCTCCCATCTTGTCCTTGCCTCCCATCTCACCATCCTCCTCTTTGTCATCCTATTGCCCCTCTCTTTCATCTCTCTTAGGGTACCCACGCCATCTTGCTACCTAGGAACCTCAATGAGGAAGGGCAACAGGCAGCATTTGTGGGGATAGATAAAGTGGCTTTCTGATCCTGAGAGGCCAGGCGAGGGCTTTAGATGAGCAACCTTTGGCTATGCTTATGAAGATGACCTCCTCTCCCTTCTCTCCCCTTGGTACCTCCTTTCTTAGCTTTCCCTCCTCCCCTTCCCTCTCAGTGCCTCCCCTCTCTATTACTCCCCTCCCCTTGCTACAAGAGAGGGCGATTGTGGAGTAGTGGAATCCACATTGTGATCTGGCCTAGGAGGGACAAGGAGAGGGAGACAAGGGGGGAGGTGCTAGGAGGGGGAGGGAGACAACACGAGAGAGCGGTTGAGTGGAGGGAGAGAGGGGGAGGGAGACAACCCGACAGAGGGGATGAGTGGTGGGAGAGAGGGGGGGTTGAGTGACGAAAGAGAGGGAGTAATGGAAAGGAGAAGGGGGAGGTAGAGAGCGATGGAAGAACCCTTGCACCCTGCAACATACTACCTATAGATCGCAGGATAGATTCCACTTCCAACCAATGCCCTCGGAGGGGAGGGGTAGAGAGGGGAGGGGCAGAATGGGGAGACTTGAGTTAACATGACCTCGAAAGGGTCAGTTGACATTAACTTTTAAGTGACCAACATTTGTATTACATTTTTATTATGCATTATGTGTAGGGTCAAGAAATCTAATGTCAAGGTCATCGATGAGGGCGATTATATGAATAGGTGAGTCTGAAGGCCAAAGGCATAGGTGCTCCCACTTTTGAATTGTACCTTAGGGCAAGTTGCTAGAAGGGGGTAGAAGGGGCTGGCCTTGGAATTAGGACATGTGGCAATCTAGACTCATCTAGGGAACTGGGGGTCTATAGAACGAACCACTTGAACTAAAATGGGTTGATGTATTCTAGCGATGTGGGTTCTATAGACATTTGGCTGGGTGCAAAAGCATGGAAGTCACCCGTGATGCTTGATTAGAGACTTGTGCATAATTAGATGTCCACCCACCATGACCTAGCACATATCTACTACTCTACCCATGATGGATGTACTAATGCTCCGAGCTTTGATACCAAATGAAACGAAAACAATGCAATTAACTATCGCCAAACTACATCGATGGTGAGGCTCTTTCACGTTTGAAGCAAACCAGTGTATTGTGGCATCTTATTCCATGATTTTGCTTTGGAACACGTGAAGAGAAAGATATTGTAGAGTCTTAGGCCATGTTACTTCTAGTCTTTGAAAGTGAACATGTCAAAATTGTGTATAAAAAAGTTATGGAGAACCAATTCAACCTAGCCAACCCATCACATGTAGAGAAATTTGGAAATCAAGTCTTTTGTGACTAGGCCACCCAACGCCAGGGACTACTATTTGTCTGGAACCAAGCCATCTCACGTTAATCAAAGGTATTGTTTTCTTTCAAGAGATAGAGGTAATGTAAGGCAAAAACCAACAAGGATCCTAGACCAAGGAACAATGCAAGTACGCAATCAAAAAGTACCCACGGTGTTCGTTGCACGGCACGGTTTACCTCTATCTGAAGCGATTGGGCAATCCATGTAGTAGATGTGGAGAGCATCCCTAGATTTCATGCTCGAGGACGCCGATGGATGAAGAGGTAAGGAATGTTATGCTCTAGTTGAGATAACATGACCTTGGAGGGATCACTTGACTAACTTCTAAGTGATCGACATTTGTATTATATTTTGGTTACACTTTATGTATTGGGTTAAGAAGTCTAATGTCAAGGTCGTGAGGGTGATTATATGATTAGGTAAGTCTGAAGACCAAAGGCCTAGATGCTCCCAGTTGTTGAGTTGTGCCTAGGGGCAAGTGGTTTAAAAGGTATCCCAAGAACAGAGGATGGCCTTGATGTATTCCAACGATGTGGGTTCTATAGAAGATGGCTAGGCGGAAAAGAATGGAAGTCACCCATGATGCTTGATTAGAGATTGGTGATAATTGGGAGGCACCAGAGAGGGAAGGGGAGGAGGGAAAGCAAAGAGGGGAAGCACCCGTGGTGAGGGAGAGGAGGGGTGTACATGGCCAAAGGCGGCCATGGAAGCTCCACCAATTAAACCTGGTGTACTACAACAAGATCATTGCTAAACCCTTGCCTGGCCTTGGAGGATTGAAATAAGCCACTTGATCTATCCATAAACAACACAATCTGCCCTTCCTCGTGATGAAGTTCCTAGGTCGCAAGATGGCATGCGTGGAGAGATGAAAGAGACGGGCGGCAAGATAGTGGAGGAAGAGTAGGGCGAGATGGGAGGAGAGGACGAGCAAGATGGAAGGGCGAGAAGAGGAGGGCAAGGTGAGAGGAGAGGACGATCGAGATGGCAAGGAGGGAGAGAGAAGGGGGGAAGTGAGAAAGGAGAGCAAGATGGCAAGAGGAGGGAGAGCCGCAAAGTGCCAAGAGGGGGAGATGCATAGGAGAGACATTTAGTTTTGGGGGGAATTAGTTTTTAGCTTTGAACATAGGTTACGAGCTTTTAATTTTTGGGAGACCAGCTAGCTTAGGTTAATATCCGTTTTCAATTTTTAGGGAATTTTCATTTCTTGTTCTTTAGGGGTACATATTGTTCTTGAGCGATGCACCCAAATTTTTGCCATCGCTCATGCTTTGTCCACCTCAAAGCCTTTACCGACCACCTAATCCTACCCAATGCATCGCCATGGTCTGGGCGTGAGTTGGTTGTCTTCAATGGGTAGGAGGTGTGATGTCTTCAATGGATAGGAGGTTCACACCACCCAAGCAAGAATCTTTCAAAGGTTAATACTTCAATGCATTGTTGACAAAAGAGTGTAACTATAGTTGAATTGATTTTTGGGATGAGTGGGTGCCCAAGTTTGGGCAACCAACATTGGTTGCCCATGAAATTGCTTATCAGTGGTTGGAGGATGTAGATATTGGACAAGGGTTGGATGTGGATGCTGGGGACTTGGTTTCTTATTTAGCGTCGAGTGGTCACGCCCCTTGCATCGTCTAGCCTTCCTTTTATGAAGGTGATAGCTAATACAATTCTTATGTGTTGGCTGTTATCTCATGTGGTCCTCCATCACTCTTCTCCCTTGTGAGCTTTCCTTTCTTTCTAGTTGAGCACTCTCCCTTGCATCTAGTAACTTGGTATCAAGAGCCAATCAAATGGGATTAGTTATCACCTTCAAAGAAGGAAGGCTAGAGTAATCCACACCATGCAAGGGGAGTGACCACCCACTAAATAGGAAACCAAGTCCTCATCATCCACATCTAACCCCTATCCAATATTTATATCCTCCAATCACACGAAAGTAGATGTAACTTCTCCAACGACACTAATGTAAAAATCCCAACTAGGTGCTACTCAACTATCACCTCACCTCTTGAGATCCGCCCAATTTTGGCTATGCATGACAAGGTTATGCTCATCGAACCTAATTTAGCATCCTAGCATTAAAGATGGGTGGGTGTAAAGGCCCTCAATCCTTGGATGTATTAAATTATGATCACCATTGCAACAACTCACATGGTAGTTCTGGACCCAGAGAATTATTTTTTTAGCTCTGGCTAGCAAAGCAACTAGGAAGGAACAAAGGGAAGAAATTTTTAATGTGTAGTGGCGACCTCTCATAAATCTCACCTTAGGACCTCTCATATGTTAAGGCCATGAGTATGGTGTCAACATTATGGGGATGTTATCTCCAAAATAGGTGGAAAAATGGCCCTATGGTGAGTGACCAAAGTGTAACGCCCTATTTGTTCTTCTAAAAAAACCAAAATGTCAATATCATCATTATGGCAATACTCATTCATGTGAGCTAAATATTACTATGCATGGTGCTAATTGCTATGTTCACTAGTGTCTTTCATTTGCAGAATTGAATGCTAAATGGATGTATTAGAACGTTGGATTTGTTGTGATAATATGTATTGAACATAGCCAATAGATGTAGTACATTGCATGCAAAGAGCATTGTTGTATTCATTGTGATAATATGTGTTTGTCAAGTCTAATGATAGACTATGCAAGTACATGTATTCCCAAATTATGCTTCTAGCAAGAGAATGCCACCTGAATGCATGGACTTGATGCATGTGTAGCAACAAACATATTGAGTGTAGACTATGCAAGTACATGTATTCCAAAATTATGCTTCAACAACATGACGCCACTTAAATGCATGGACGTGATGCGTGTGTAGGAACAAGCATATTTACAGTAACTTAAAGAGTGCATTTAACCTTTATGAATTGAAGGCACTTTAGTTAAGAAATAGAATAGGGCCTCCCTAGAAACAAAAGAGGGACGTGTTGCATGGGCAATATTTGAAGAACCTAACCCACATTGCCTATAACATGAAGTCTACCAACTACAACCTCTACCAAGGGTCATAATTGGAGAGACCTTCATGCAACTTTATTTGTACTAAGAAAACTGGTTCTCTTAGGGCACTCCAATCCTAAGGGAAGATGCATGCACATAGAATCTATGTTGAGAAGATCATAGAATCTATGTTATTGATGTTTCATAGAATCTATGTTATTGATGCTTCAACAAAGAGAGTTCTGTTTTCAATAATTTTGCAAACATATTTATAGTTGACTACATTGATCAATAAGCCATATATGATGGTCACATCCCATTGAAGTATTGGCTGAATTCTGTTGGATGACTAAGGAGACTATCACAATAATTACCAATTGAGCATAAAACTAGATGGAAGACGACTTATTGTAGGCCTTTTTATATTAGCAAGCTTTACCACAAAAATATCATCTAATACAATGCACTCCAATGCATCATGCTAAGGTATCAATCAATGAAGCTCGCATCTCCTTCACAATAGCACTGGGCTGAGCCTCCCTCAGCTTGAATACACTTTCGATAACTGAAAGCTCTGTAGCTGTTGTGTCAAACCCACAAAATGCAGTCCAGTCATTGACCACCATGCCTGCTCCAATCACTTCACTTCCTCTATTCACAGTACCAGCTACTAAAGGTACTTGTAGTAAAGAAGACAACTCATCCAGATCCTCTACTGACGTGTGAGGATGCACCTAAAGTCAGTTTAAATGCAAAGAATATCAGTATAGTTCAATGTTTAAATACCCTTACCGCTAGTAAAATCTTTCAATTTGCACATAGCTGTGAAAACAAAGACCTTTCTTTGATGAGTAGTAAGGAATGTCTACAAGGACTGGAAGAGCATGCAATGCAAATCAAAACGGAAGTTTCTTTTCCTACAACAAACTGATTTTTAAAACCTGTACCCACCAATCCATTCTAGGGACAGTTATAAACATACACCTTCCAGTGTGAACATGTGCTTATAGAGCCCCCTCTAGCTCCACTGGAAAGCAGGCATTAAATAACTCTCTTTTTCACCTAGGATGTGTGCTTACCAAGCCGCCTCTATTGGAAAATTTGCAGTAACTCCCAACTAGAATGTTCCCAGCAATTGTCTGCCTAAAAACCTCCACACCTAGCACATCTGCAATCAGCTCCTCTGTTTCCTGCAAAAGGTTCCGAGGTCTGAGAGTGTCAGTACACAAAAACACATATCAGCACACAAAAAACACATGAAAGAATATTGCATTGTTTACAGCTTACTTGAGAGTCTGATAGAATACTATTCCTTCCGTCCCAAATTATGAGAATTCCTACTTAGAAGCTGAATCCCAGTGCAAAAGTACGTGTTTGAAGCACTGTCTTTGAAGTCCCACCTTAAGTGAAGCAAACACAGCAAAACACTACACGAGGTACAAATTCACTACATGACTCTAAAGTATTCAATGCTATAACCCAAATAAGACTTGCTAATCTCCAAAAAAAGATCAGACAGGGAGACGAGCACCATTTCTACAAGAAACTTTGGTGAATGATTATGATAATCTGCACTAGGAAAGCAGCTTTAAAATTTGTTTCAGCCTCAAATATGTGGTACTAAAATGCCTAACAAAAGTATAAACTGCACTCTTCTAGAGAGGACTAAAAAGGGCATAGGGCTTAACACTATCCCTAACCCTAAGGGGTATCATCTTATTCATTACAATCCAGTGTACAGTTAGTATGCATGTGCACTCCTCTCACTCTCCTCTCCTCCACAATTAGTATGTGTGTGTACAGATATACCTAGATGAATCCAGGAACATTCCCAAACTCATCCTCTAAAAACACAACATAGTACAGTTTCAATCTCATGATAGTCACTCACAAGGTTGAAAACCATAAACTCCATCATGCATTGCAGGGACTAGCTACTATGACATCCCCACTGACGTCATCAGCGCCCAATAGTGGGTATAGACCATAGTATAAAAATATGCTCTCACACATACAAATCCACACACCCACACATACTTGAGCATCCATTTATACAAAGTCTTCGTATTGAGTTTCTGTCCGCACTCCGAGGTGAAGGGCAGACTCAGCCATGACAAAGGCTAGCACTAAAGGAGAAGGCTAATCAAAAGGTAGTCCAAATTCTCTTCATTCAAGCTACAACTGCTTGTGAAGTCTAGGCATTTTCATTTTAGTCTCTCCCCAACGAACATCTAAATCTAAATCTAGCTGATAGGACAACGCACCACTTAAGATAGAAAGACTTATCACAATACCAGCAGGCCGCAACTTGGACGAAAACTTCACAAGGTGAAATTTACATGTCCGCTAATACGGCAGATGCATATACCTAGATGAATCCAGGAACATTCCCAAACTCATCCTCTAAAAACACGACATAGTGCAGTTTCAATCTCATGATAGTCACTCACAAGGTTGAAAACCATAAAATCCATCATGCATAGTAGGGACTAGCTACTATGACATCCCCACTGACGTCATCAGCACCCAACAGTGGGTGTAGACCATAGTATAAAAATATGCTCTCACACATACAAATCCACACACCCACACATACTTGAGCATCCATTTATACAGAGTCTTCGTACTGAGTTTCTGTCGGCACTCCGGAGGTGAAGGGCAGACTCAGCCATGACAAAGGCTAGCACTAAAGGAGAAGGCTAATCAAAAGGTAGTCCAAAATCTCTTCATTCAAGCTACAACTGCTTGTGAAGTCTAAACATTTTCATTTTAGTCTCTCCCCAACGAGCATCTAAATCTAAATCTAGCTAATAGGGCAACGGACCATTTAAGATAGAAAGAATTATCACAATACCAACAGGCCGCAACTTGGACGAAAACTTCACAAGGTGAAAGATAGATGTAACATACATAGGAAAATTCCTACAAAGAATAAACTTTTTAATATAAATCTATATAGGGACAAGTCTCCCTATGTAGGTTACATCTATCTAGGAAATTTATAGTGAGTTTTTCTATATAGGAATTTGGGAAATGCTCCAGCCCCCTTGTGCACCTTGTTGCAGTTTAGAGTGCTGCGGCGCACTAAGGCCTTATGACATGGGAGGGGTTTTGTGGGAAATTGTATTTCCCATATGTTGAAAGCGGTTTTTTTTTTGAATTTGGTGGGAAATTCATCCTATATGGCAGGTTGTAATTTTCCACCTTTCCCCCCAGCATTTGACCTTGCTGTATTTGTGGGAAAAGAGTGAGGGCCTACTCCTTATGACATGCAAAGATGTCCACATCAGGGAAGTCTAGAAATGGTGGGAAATATTACTTTTTCCCATGTTCCCAATTTCCCCCCATATCATTACTCCTTTAGGCCATCATTGGCCTTGTCTTCCTCAATAGGACCCGTGTGTCGCTCAAGTTTCAAGCCATTTGACAACCATCTTCACGGAACTCAAACATCGCTGACGTGACGATGGGACCCCTCAACCTCAACGAGCTCCTCATGTCTCGTATTTGCAGCTGCCCTCCCCCCCTTGGCAACAATCTGAATGGTGAATCTTCTCACATGCACCAATTCACCGTGAAGGGGTTACCGTTGATGAGGAGTTTACGTAGGGTTTGGCAGTGTTTATCTAGGGCAATCATCTGAGCCAACCCTTAGTGCCCAATCTAGGGAAATCATCTGAGCCAACCCTTAGTGCCCAAAGGAATTTGAGCGCCGTAGCACACACATTGGTTGGACACAGTGGAACAGTGGCTCGGCTAGTTCCTTTGGAGCATGAAGTTGACTCCCCCTAGAGACAAAGGCCAGTGCGAGAGTCCTCTCTCACCTAACGGGGGCAGGTACAAGAATGCAAGAGATAGACACTGCCATTTTCGGATTGGTCTACACAAACCCTCGGCTTCCCTTAGCTGGCATGGGCAATTCTATAAGACAAGGGTGCCCCTAAGGATCCTTTACATGCACCGAGCCCTAAGCGCCTTTTGCCCCATGCATTAGAGAAGTGGAACTTGGGAATTCTCTTTAATCAGAGTAAGAGGGAAACCGAGAGTTGGATGGAGCCTTGGAGATGCTTGAGTGGCAATAAATTAGGGTAGAGGGTTGTCTTGGTAAGGGTTGGTCCATTGACCCGACGCCCAACCCCTTCAAGAAGGTATATTGAGATTCGAGCAAGTGGTCTTGGCCTTCTTGAGCACAGAGGATTGCAATTGTCCCTCTCGCACACTACATGCATAGGTCGCCGTCTCCAGCTTGAGGTGGCCACCTAGACCCCTTCAAGAGAGCGTCATTGGGTAGAGTAGCAAGTCTAGGAGGTCATTTCCTAGTTTTGGTCGTGATTGTGGACTAGCCTCCGACCATGGAATATTACATATTTCTAAGGATTGCTAATTGGCCCATGGTTAGAGAAGGTGCGAGCTAATGGAAAGTACCACCAATGTGCGGATAGAGATCTTGAAACAATTTCGCATTGCATGTGGAGCTGCCGTGCAGCATAGAGGATTTGGCAGGGGGGTCTTTGGATCCTGACTAGGATGCAAACGATGCAACGAGACTTCGTGTGGGCATGGCGACCTGGTGGACGAAGGGGGGTCGTGCCTTCTCAATTGACACGGCTACACTAGCCTATAGGATCCATGGACAAAGGGTCTTCGGGATTGAGAACAGCAGCCCGTATCCTCACACGACAATATTATGGAGAAGGTGTCTACGAGGCATTCACTGGTTGTATAGTACCCCATCTTGGCTGTTGGCCCCTGATATATAGTCTCCCACCCTGGTTCTTGGCCCGTGTTTTATAGTCCCCCACCCTGGTTGTTGGCCCCTGTTTCAAAGATTCGCTAGTTGTATAGTCTCCCACCCTGGTTCCTACGAGGCATTCGCTGGTTGTATAGTTCCCAACCCTGGTTGTTGGCCCCTGTTTCAAAGATTCCCTGGGCAGTGAGAGCGTTTTCTGAAAGCAAGCTGGTTGACAGCCAGTTTTCCTCTTTTGTTGTATTTCTTCCATACGTTTCTTGCTTTAACTAGATATCAGCACTGCTCATTTTCTTTTTCATAAAGGGAAGCTCATGAAACGTTCATGTTCCAAAAATCTGAGAGGCAATGCTCAATCCTGATAATAACATATTGCAAATATGAACAAGAGAGCATATACCTAGATGAATCCAGGAACATTCCCAAACTCATCCTCTAAAAATACAACATAGTGCAGTTTCCATCTCCCGATAGTCACTCATAAAATTGAAAACCATAAACTCCATCACGCATAGCAGGGACTAGCTACTATGACATCCCCACTGACGTCATCAGCACCCAACAGTGGGTGTAGACCATAGTATAAAAAGAGCATCCCCACTACGTTCCATCTAAAAGCCTTCAAGAGAAAGCAATACTACATACATGCTATGTTATCCACAAGTTAGTAAAGACATAACACAGAATTAGATATAGGATTCAGTGAAGCATTTGTCAATGTGATATAAACAATGTAAAGAAAATGTACTCAATTTCAAAGCAGTAGCACATACCCTATCCAGATCTGTATGTATTAACGCCACATAGTCATTGCAAGCAACACAATTACCCAGTGCTGACAAGCGTTCATCAATCCTTTGTACTGTGACACCATCTGGCAGAGAGTTTCGCATATGCTGGAGCTCTTCCATCCAAAAAAATGAGCTATCAACCTCCCAGCAACAGCATGATCTACAAAAAATGAAAGCACCACAAATTTTGAAGGCAACTAAAAGTCCATATGTCAAATTGGTGGCTGTACCTTGATCAGTAGTGGAATTTGGCAAAAGAAGTCCATTTTTATTACCTGTAAAAAGCAAAAATGAGAATGGCAACCCTGGCTTGGATGCTCACATGTTAAACAAAAATAAATTTTAACACAATGGATAGTGTGCACAGCTTACCAACACACATTCTTCCAATCACCCTAGTTTCTGCAATAGAAACCTTTACAACAGGAATAAGATCACCCAATTCGGCTTCAAAAGTACTGTAGCATAGACACCAACACACCCAAAGGACAATGTTAGTCTTCAAACTTAAGGAATCCTTCAAACCCACCAAGCTCAATAAACAAGTGTGTGCAACCTTCGACACAAAACTAAAACAAAATCATATGAAAAATGTGATTTCAAACCACTGCTTAGTCATCCAGCTCAAGAAACTTCTCATCTCACTTGTTCGATATGACCGATTGAGAGAAGAGGGACCAGTGCTCAGAATGTAAGCCCAGATCTCATTTGCTAGATACAGCCAATTCAGAGAAGAGAAACCGGTACTCAGAATGTAAGTCCATATCTTTAGAAGCATACCGAGAGATCATTCAATCTTCATACATATGTTTAGGGCAAAATTACCAGCTTTCAGTCTTGGTGCAAGAGCATTCACTTGAATACGACATTTGTGAGGCTTTTACCTTTCCGATACTTCTCCAAACAACAAAGCCATGCCAAAGGATCTCATGAAAAATATGTGCAAATGTTGAAAGATCTGTTTGTAAGGGTTCTGATAAATCAAATTTTGGCTGTCAGTCATACTTCGTGACTTATAACGCTTTCCTACCTTTGATTATGGATGGATTTGTGGATAGGCACTTGTGAAAGGGTATGCCCTTTTGACAGGACACATCCCACCAGGCATAACCCTTCACAAGAGGCACTTACTACTCATTGAATTCATATATATATATATACCTAGATGAATCCAGGAAGATTCCCAAACTCATCCTCTATAAACACAACATAGACCAGTTCAATCTCACGATAGTCACTCATAAGATTGAAAACCATAAACTCCATCACGCATAGCAATACTTGAGCATCCTTTTATACAAAGTCTTCGTACTGAGTTTCTATCGGCACTCCGGAGGTGAAGGGCAAACTCAACCATGACAAAGGCTAGCACTAAAGGAGAAGGCTAATCAAATAGTAGTCCAAAATCTCTTCATTCAAGCTACAACTGCTTGTGAAGTCTAAACGATTTGATTTTAGGCTCTCCCAAACGAGATCTAAATCTAGATGATAGGGCAACACACCATTTAAAATAAAAATAATAATCACAATACCAGCAGGCCGCAACTTGGACGAAAACTTCTCAAGGTGAAATTTGCATGTCCACTAATACAACAAAAGCATATACCTAGATGAATCCAGGAACATTCCCAAACTGATCCTCTAAAAACACAACATCGTGCAATTTCAATCTCACGATAGTCACTCATAAGATTGAAAACCATAAACTCCATCACGCATAGCAGGGACTAGCTGTTGGAGAGGTCACCGCCCCATCTGTAAGCCCCCATATGAGGAGAGCATGGGGGGGGTGAACCTAAGCACAAAAGCATGGCACCCAGGTGCTAGTGAAGGGCCTGGCAAGAGGCAGCTCAAGGCGCCTTCATGGCAGGATGCAGTCACGGAATAGGCGACCCAGATGGCAAGAGTTGCAGGTAGGATCTCGACCTGCAGCAAGCCCTGGACAATGCGCATTGACGGTAGCAGGAACATCAGTGCTTTGGGGCCTGGAAAGAAACCTGGCAGGCCAGCACAGCAGGCTGGAACAGGCCTCACATGGAGGCAGACAGTGGCGCAGGGCCACGTGGCAAAGGGGGGGATCAGAGGCTGGACTGGACCCTATATTTATAGGGCATCTGCCCTTGAAAGGTGGGCCAAGGGCCCTTGTATTGAGAGCCCCAAAAGGGCAGCCCACAGTCCCATAAATAGGGAGCTGTGGGTCGGTTTTGGTCGGCCAGGGGCAGGGGGCTGAACCCACCAGCAGTTGGCCCTTTCTAGGGCTGCTGGGTCGGTTGGCTGGCCAGGCTCTTGGGCCTATATAAAGAGGGCATTCAGGCCTTATTTTGACATCACTTGCAGCAGCAGATCCAGAGCAGAAAGGAGCAGCAGGCAGCCACCCTCTGGACCTACATTCAGGAGGATAGAGAGGTGCTAGCAGGGCTGCAGACTTAGCCAGGAGGCTGCCCACCTAGGCTGGTTTCCAGACAGCAAGGTGGAAAGGATCATTCTAGACAGAAAGTTTACTTACGCTCGAGGTGGAGCACGCGGACTCTAGTCTAGAGATAGCCAGCAGATAGGAGGACTTTGTGGTAAGATCAGAGGACCACACCATCGGTGGGACTCTGGATCTGTCACTCTTATATTGTGTCCATAGTTGTGGACAGAAATATATTATTTGGTGGTTTCTCTATCTAGTTTGGTTCATTGTCTATTGATGAGTCTGCACACATATTGAATGCACATAAGTAAAGAAGTTTGTGATTCCACACCCACACCGCACACTGTTTGAGCTCCTAGGCATTATTTCCGCTACGTGTACCCTCTGTTGGGTATTTTCTAACATGGTATCAGAGCCCAAGTAGGAGGCTCACAGGTGTGGGAGCCTGAAAGCAGGGACCTTGCTGAAGGACGACCCTGATTCAGAAGCTCTAGGGAATCGACTTCCGCGACTGGAGGATTGTGCCCTTGCGAGAAGGAGGGTGACTCATGTTCAGTCAGGTGCGTTCAGAGTTATGGTTTAATGAATTTGAGTTTGGTTGACTTTGCTGTGTGGTATATACAGCAGAGATGTCGCCATCTACAGCCTCTTCAGCCCCTGCTTTCCCTTCCTCCTCCTCCAATTTTCTCTCTTTCACTATCCCTAACTTTGGAGAGTCTGGGAACCTGGACGGGACTAATTACCCGATCTGGAAAGTGAAGATCCGGAGTCATTTAGTGGCTCGGAAGTTGTGGAAGCTGACCACGGGAGAGGAGTCGAAGCTGGAAGACTTGGTGGACAGTAAAGGGAAGGTACTCATGGCAGTAGACAGAGAGGAGCTTGAAGCTTGGGAAGAAAGAGATGCCCATGCCCTCGCAATAATCATAGGGACTACGGCGGACTCTGTTCTTCCGCATATCCAACTGGCCGAGACGTCAGTAGAGGCGTGGGCCACCTTGAAGGATCTGTACGAGACAGATAATACCTCCCAGATCGTGCTTCTTCAGCATCAACTCTACAATCTTGATATGGAAGAAGGCGATACGGTACATAGCCATTTGACGAAGATCAAGGTGGTGCGGGATCAGCTGGCAGCAATTGGTCAGAAGACAGACTCATGCCATCTGGCCTTGATGGTACTGAGGAGATTGCCTCGGAGTTTCAAGAGCTTTGTTACGGCTGTGATAGTAGGACAGAGGACCAAACCTCTGACATTTGAGGAGTTGTGTCCATTACTGTTACAGGAGGAAGCTCGGGAGAAGCTCTACAATGAGGACAAAGACGACAAGGCGATGCTGGTGACGACAAGGCGATGCTGGTGAAGGATTACGCAGGTAAGGGAAAGGGCAAGCCTAACAGTGGCAAGTCCAATAAAGATGACTCTGACGAGGAGGGGACTTCGAAGAGGAAGCACAAGAAGAAGTGTTTCTATTATGATACGCCCGGACATTTTGCAAAGGACTGCAGAAAGAAAAAGGCGGATCTGAAAAACAAACAGGAGTCTGACCCAGATTCGAAGGGAAAGGCCAAAGCTAATGTGGTAATCGAAGAATTGTTCCTGGTGACATCACCGAGTGTTACCGAGGTCAGATATGTTGATCCAGAAATCACAGTAAGGATGTCTGACACGACCAAAACCGACCCACAGCTCCCTATTTATGGGACTGTGGGCTGCCCTTTTGGGGCTCTCAATACAAGGGCCCTTGGCCCACCTTTCAAGGGCAGAGGCCCTATAAATATAGGGTCCAGTCTAGCCTCTGATGCCCCCCCTTTGCCACGTGGCCCTGCGCCACTGTCTGCCTCCATGTGAGGCCTGTTCCAGCTTGCTGTGCTGGCCTGTTTCTTTCCAGGCCCCAAAGCACTGCTGTTCCTGCTACTGCCAATGCGCCTTGTCTAGGGCTTGCTGCAGGTCGAGATCCTGCCTGCAACCCTTGCCATCTGGGTCGCCTATTCCATGACTGCATCCTGCCATGAAGGCGCCTTGAGCTGCCTCTTGCCAGGCCCTTCACTAGCACCTGGGTGCCATGCTTTTGTGCTTAGGTTCACCCCCCCATGCTCTCCTCATATGGGGGCTTACAGATGGGGCAGTGACCTCTCCAACACCCCCTCTCACCGACACATCTCAGCCCAATGCCAACACGTCGATGAAGATGCTCCAGTAACTCCCTGGTCGTAGTCCTCTGAAACCTTTCGGTGTCGAAATCTTTTTCTGGCTTTTCATCTAGTGGCTCCTGCTCCACCAGGTCCGGTTCTGGTTCCGCACACCATCCTGGTACACAGGTCCATCTCTAGTAGCACCTCCTGGTACCACCTCCTTCAGTCGCATTCCCGCCTCTGAACTCGAGCAATCCAGCCGTCACGATCTTCCAGTCGTCCCCCTCATAATGAGTGAACAACCTGGAGTCTTCCAGGCACCATGCTTTGAGGGTCTGTTTCAACCCGTCCTTCCTTTGGCAAGGTCTGCAATCAATGAATATTTCCAGATAACCTGGACCATGAACTCTCGCTGAGTTCTCAAGCAGGTACTCTTCTAGCTTCAGTACTCTTTGTCCACCACCTTCTAGCAATCTGCGTTCGAGATTTGAAGAAGCACTAATACTTCCCCTTCTGCCTTCGAAGAAGGCCAATTCCTTCCAATCTCTTATCACCTGAGACAAATGAAGAGCAAAATCTCCCCACAGCATGCTATAAAGACTCAAATGCAGAATATATCAAATACATACCAGACTGTTGTACTGCCTGAATGTTCGCTCTGAAAGCAAACCCTGTACCTCAATGAGGCACCCGCCAAGATCCTGTGTAATCCTGTACTGTCCCCTTCTGAAGTCCAGCATTCATCTGACCATGAGACCCCAGGGCTTTCCATGGAATTCACCCTCGTGTCAATGTCAACAGCTACACACCTGGAAGGTACCAAGTGCTCCATACTGTCCTTCACCTTCACAAAGGTATCTGACTCCTCGTCGACCCACATCTCTAGCCAGGGGCAGGGGGCTGAACCCACCAGCAGTCGGCCCTTTCTAGGGCTGCTGGGTCGGTTGGCTGGCCAGGCTCTTGGGCCTATATAAAGAGGGCATTCAGGCCTTATTTTGACATCACTTGCAGCAGCAGATCCAAAGCAGAAAGGAGCAGCAGGCAGCCGGAAAGGATCATTCTAGACAGAAAGTTTACTTACGCTCGAGGTGGAGCACGCGGACTCTAGTCTAGAGATAGCCAGCAGATAGGAGGAGGACTTTGTGGTAAGATCAGAGGACCACACCATTGGTGGGACTCTGGATCTGTCACTCTTATATTGTGTCCATAGTTGTGGACGAAAATATATTATTTGGTGGTTTCTCTATCTAGTTTGGTTCATTGTCTATTGATGAGTCTGCACACCTATTGAATGCACATAAGTAAAGAAGTTTGTGATTCCACACCCACACCGCACACTGTTTGAGCTCCTGGGCATTATTTCCGCTACGTGTACCCTCTGTTGGGTATTTTCTAACATGGTATCAGAGCCCAAGTAGGAGGCTCACAGGTGTGGGAGCCTGAAAGCAGGGACCTTGCTGAAGGACGACCCTGATTCAGAAGCTCTAGGGAATCGACTTCCGCGACTGGAGGATTGTGCCCTTGCGAGAAGGAGGGTGACTCATGTTCAGTCATGTGTGTTCAGAGTTCTGGTTTACTGAATTTGAGTTTGGTTGACTTTGCTGTGTGGTATATACAGCAGAGATGTCGCCATCTACAGCCTCTTCAGCCCCTGCTTTCCCTTCCTCCTCCTCCAGTTTTCTCTCTTTCACTATCCCTAACTTTGGAGAGTCTGGGAACCTGGACGGGACTAATTACCCGATCTGAAAAGTGAAGATCCGGAGTCATTTAGTGGCTCGGAAGTTGTGGAAGCTGACCACGGGAGAGGAGTCGAAGCCGGAAGACTTGGTGGACAGTAAAGGGAAGGTACTCATGGCAGTAGACAGAGAGGAGCTTGAAGCTTGGGAAGAAAGAGATGCCCATGCCCTCGCAATAATCATAGGGACTACGGCGGACTCTGTTCTTCCGCATATCCAACTGGCCGAGACGTCAGTAGAGGCGTGGGCCACCCTGAAGGATCTGTACGAGACAGATAATACCCTCCCGTATCGTGCTTCTTCAGCATCAACTCTACAATCTTGATATGGAAGAAGGCGATACGGTACATAGCCATTTGACGAAGGTCAAGGTGGTGCGGGATCAGCTGGCAGCAATTGGTCAGAAGACAGACTCATGCCATCTGGCCTTGATGGTACTGAGGAGATTGCCTCGGAGTTTCAAGAGCTTTGTTACGGCTGTGAAAGCAGGACAGAGGACCAAACCTCTGACATTTGAGGAGTTGTCCATTACTGTTACAGGAGGAAGCTCGGGAGAAGCTCTACAACGAGGACAAAGACGACAAGGCGATGCTGGTGAAGGATTCCGCAGGTAAGGGAAAGGGCAAGCCTAACAGTGGCAAGTCCAATAAAGATGACTCTGACAACGAGGGGACTTCGAAGAGGAAGCACAAAAAGAAGTGTTTCTATTGTGATACGCCCGGACATTTTGCAAAGGACTGCAGAAAGAAAAAGGCGGATCTGAAAAACAAACAGGAGTCTGACCCAGATTCAGAGGGAAAGGCCAAAGCCATGTGGTAATCGAAGAATTGTTCCTGGTGACATCACCGAGTGTTACGGAGGTCAGGTATGTTGATCCAAAAATCACAGTAAGGATGTCTAACATAGAGATGTGAATCGACGAGGAGTCAGATACCTTTGTGAAGGTGAAGGACAGTATGGAGCACTTGGTACCTTCCAGGTGTGTAGCTGTTGACACTGACACGAGGGTGAATTCCATGGAAAGCCCTGGGGTCTCATGGTCAGATGAATGCTGGACTTCAGAAGGGGACAGTACAGGATTACACAGGATCTTGGCGGGTGCCTCATTGAGGTACAGGGTTTGCTTTCAGAGCGAACATTCAGGCAGTACAACAGTCTGGTATGTATTTGATATTCTGCATTTGAGTCTTTATAGCATGCTGTGGGGAGATTCTGCTCTTCATTTGTCTCAGGTGATAAGAGATTGGAAGGAATTGGCCTTCTTCGAAGGCAGAAGGGGAAGTATTAGTGCTTCTTCAAATCTCGGACGCAGATTGCTAGAAGGTGGTGGACAAAGAGTACTGAAGCCAGAAGAGTACCTGCTTGAGAACTCAGCGAGAGTTCATGGTCCAGGTTATTTGGAAATATTCATTGGTTGCAGACCTTGCCGAAGGAAGGACGGGTTGAAACAGACCCTCAGAGCATGGTGCCTGGAAGACTCCAGGTTGTTCACTCATTATGAGGGGGACGACTGGAAGATCGTGACGGCTGGATTGCTCGAGTTCAGAGGCGGGAATGCGACTGAAGGAGGTGGTACCAGGAGGTGCTACCAGAGATGGACCTGTGTACCAGGATGGTGTGCGGAACCAGAAGCGGACCTGGTGGAGCAAGAGCCACTGGATGAAAAGCCAGAAAAAGATTTCGACACCGAAAGGTTCCAGAGGACTACGACCAAGGAGTTACTCGAGCATCTTCATCGACGTGTTGGCATTGGGCTGAGATGTGTCAATGAGAGGGGGTGTTGGAGAGGTCACCGCCCCATCTGTAAGCCCCCATATGAGGAGAGCATGGGGGGGGTGAACCTAAGCACAAAAGCATGGGACCCAGGTGCTAGTGAAGGGCCTGGCAAGAGGCAGCTCAAGGCGCCTTCATGGCAGGATGCAGTCACGGAATAGGCGACCCAGATGGCAAGGGTTGCAGGCAGGATCTCGACCTGCAGCAAGCCCTGGACAAGGCGCATTGACAGTAGCAGGAACAGCAGTGCTTTGGGGCCTGGAAAGAAACCTGGCAGGCCAGCACAGCAGGCTGGAACAGGCCTCACATGGAGGCAGACAGTGGCGCAGGGCCACGTGGCAAAGGGGGGGGACCAGAGGCTGGACTGGACCCTATATTTATAGGGCATCTGCCCTTGAAAGGTGGGCCAAGGGCCCTTGTATTGAGAGCCCCAGAAGGGCAGCCCACAGTCCCATAAATAGGGAGCTGTGGGTCGGTTTTGGTCGGCCAGGGGCAGGGGGCTGAACCCACCAGCAGTCGGCCCTTTCTAGGGCTGCTGGGTCGGTTGGCTGGCCAGGCTCTTGGGCCTATATAAAGAGGGCATTCAGGCCTTATTTTGACATCACTTGCAGCAGCAGATCCAGAGCAGAACGGAGCAGCAGGCAGCCATGCTCTGGACCTACATTCAGGAGGATAGAGAGGTGCTAGCAGGGCTGCAGACTTAGCCAGGAGGCTGCCCACCTAGGCTGGTTTCCAGACAGCCAGGTGGAAAGGATCATTCTAGACAGAAAGTTTACTTACGCTCGAGGTGGAGCACGCGGACTCTAGTCTAGAGATAGCCAGCAGATAGGAGAAGGACTTTGTGGTAAGATCAGAGGACCACACCATTGGTGGGACTCTGGATCTGTCACTCTTATATTGTGTCCATAGTTGTGGACGGAAATATATTATTTGGTGGTTTCTCTATCTAGTTTGGTTCATTGTCTATTGATGAGTCTGCACACCTATTGAATGCACATAAGTAAAGAAGTTTGTGATTCCACACCCACACCGCACACTGTGTGAGCTCCTGGGCATTATTTCCGCTGCCTATACCCTCTCTTGGGTATTTTCTAACACTAGCTACTATGACATCCCCACTAACGTCATGAGCGCCCAACACTAGGTGTAGACCATAGTTTAAAAATATGCTCTCACACATACAAAACCACACACCCACACATACTTGAGCATCCTTAAGATGAACCTTAGGCCATCCAAAGGCTGAAAGTACCATGGCAAGAAATGGCAAACGAAAAATCATGAGCAACGAAGAGTGCGTCGGCATCGGACTATGTACATCTATGTACAATTGAGCATAGAAGCTTATGCATGGAAGGTGAAGGCGAGAGGTCATCATGATGGCGAAACAACTAAGTGACACGTGGTGAAGCTAGTGACGAACAAGGATGGATAGCAAAGCCCTTTGCTAAACGATAGATGAGGGTTGTGTGTATCTGCAAGCAAATAGTGAGTTGATTGCTACCTACGTTGGATCACTTGCACACACTCGATCAAGCCCACATTGTTTACCTTTGATAGCAGCCCACAACTTGTGGAGTGCCTTACAATGGGTATCTGCATATGTGTGTTTCCCATGACCTTCCTTTTTGTTGACTTGTCTAAAGCCAAGCACTGATTGGATGAGCAAACCTCTAGAACATTCGAGCATTACACTAGCCAAGTGGATGGATGACAATTGAGCACAATGGCCGGAGTATAGTCCATGCTTGGTCAAGCTCTAATCCAAGGAAGCCGGAGCTGTGTGTAAAAACTATTCAATGGCAAACGGCAATCATGAGCAACGAAGAGTGTGTTGGACTATGTACATCTACGTACAATTGACCACAGAAGCTTGCGCGTGGAAGGTGAACGCGACAGGTCATCGTGACAGTGAAACAACTAAGTGACCCATGGTGAAGTTAGTGACGAACAACAATGGGGAGCAAAGCCCTTTGCTAAACGATAGAACAGGGTTGCATGCCATCTCCCTACGTTTTGTCAATTGCCCACACTCAATCAAGCCCACATTGTTTACCTTTGATAGCAGCCCACAACTTGTGGAGTGCCTTACAATGGGTATTCTACATATGTGTATTTCCCATGACCTTCCTTTGTTGACTTGTCTAGAGCCAAGCACTGATTGGATGAACAAGTCTTGAGGCCACTTGTGCCACCTCATGTGGTAGGTGGGATTCCTCCATCTAGATTCTCACCCCTAGATTATAGGATCTAGATTCCTCTATGTGTGACCTCATCCATGAGGTGTCAGTGTGGGAAGATAAGGCTTGCCCAGCCTATAAAAGAGGCTCTTGTACTTGCTATCAATCAATCAACATCAGCTATTGTGCCTCCTATCTTTTCCCATCACGTGATTCTTTTCTGCTCTCACTCCCTATCCATGTTACAACATGGTATCAGAGCTCAGGTAGCTCCACGTACTATTTCTGCCCGCCATCACTCAGCCCTTGAGAGTATCCTGCACCACGATTCTGGAGGAGCAACACGCTGTCACGATTTCTTCTTTTGCCATGAAGATCTGCGCATAATTTTTCTGAACGGGGAATGTTTCGCCTCCTATAGACTTGCCCAACATTAATGCTTACAGCCAAAAATGGAATAGCGGAGCAAACACAGATTGTGAACGGCACGTCACGAAGGCTATAGCGGGGGGAGCAGCTTTGATACGATCGACAGCATTATTCTCCTTCAGCTGCTATCATGCCCCTCTCCTCATCTGCATCACCCCTTGTTGACCCGATTCTCTACTATGATGTCTGCGCCACGCTGAAGCTCTTACGGTGGGCGACTCTCACGTTGCTATATACCTACGCCATGCCATGCTTTCTAAAGACGCTATCCACGTCTGCAAATCGCATCTCGCCACAGTCAAATCTGCTCCTGTTCGTCTTCTCCAGCCCTCTTCATCGCTTTTAACCCAGCAATAGTGCACCTTCATCTAGCGTATTTGGTGGTCGCCCTCAGTCAGGAAGTGGTTCAGCAAAGGGGCGCACTGTTTCCAGCCCAAAGTCTGCATTTTTCAGCCACGATTAGCCCAGCTACAGCATCACCTACACAGGCATCTTCTCCTCTTAATGCCGCTCCTGCTGGATCGACCAATGAAGTGCTGACCGTGAACTGAAGAAGGTGCTGCTGCAAGTTTCAGTCCGGACAGTGAAAGAAAGATGGCTCACATGGCATGACATGAAAAATTGCTGTTTTTAAGCTACTGTCGAGCATGTATCTAGTATAGCTCCATGTCTTCCAATTCCATTCCTGAAGTTATGCTTCTGAAGGCTGAAATAAGCATTCTTTCTTGATAGTCTAAGTTCTCCTCTGTGCCTATTTTTTTGAGTAAACATTGTAAGGGATTTAGACACTGGCTGTAATAACAGCTAAGACCTTCCCACAAATGGATAGCATAAAAATCTCCTCGTTCATCGAGAAATTCTCAGGGAGCAATTTCCCAACTTGGCAGACGAAACTCCGGCTTCTTCTTATGCGAGAAGGCATATGGAATATCACCAATGGCAAGGAGCCAAAACCCAAAAGTGATGATGCTAGAATCAGTTGGTGGGAGAACCAAAATGATAAAGCAATGGCTATCATTGGCCTAGCTTTAGCTGACAACCTTATCCACCATGTGGATTTTGATAAGACTGCAAATGACGTTTGGGAAAAATTAGAGAATTTGTTTGGAAATAAGATCAATAATTCCAAAGTCTCTCAAACAAAAACTCTTCAAGCTCAAGATGAAGGAAACTGAAACCCTCAATGAACACTTGAGCAATCTTGGGTCAATTCTCCAACAATTATCTGCCATCCGAGTCATTGTTGAAGATGATGATCAAGTTGCTATACTTCTCTCAAGTATTGAAGACATTTCCAAGTATAGTGAGATCCTTGCTGTCCTAAGAGTCAGCCGCAATATGAGCTTTAAGGATATGGTAGCTCATCTCATTGATGTAGACCATAGGCTTACAGAGAAAGCAGAATCTTCCTTTGAACCTGACAAAGCATTCTTTCTCAAGAGCCCAAGAAGAAAGGAAAACCTCTTAAATGTAATTACTGTCAGAAGCTTGGCCATACACAGAATCGTTGCTTCAAGAAGATGGCAAAGGTACAAGCCAAAGAACATGCCAATCTGGTTGCGGAGCAGAGCGAGGACGAAGACGATGAAGCTACACCTTCTGGACCTGAGGAACAAGCCTGCACTGTTGCTGTTTCTGGTCTATCCCTCCGTGAGGTGATAGATGAAGAGTGGGCTTTCTAGAGTCGTGTGTGTTAGGTACTCTGCCTTGGGTAGTCCCCCTAAAATGATGTAATAATTTGTCATTTTGTGTGCCTTGTCCTATAAAAGGCTCCACTTATTTCCATGTACCCAGTTAGGAGACAGGGGGGTTGTTATGTCTTTCCTTTATCAGGCCTGGCCGAGTTCCAGGATGTTGGTGTACTCCCTAGACCTATGAGTTGGTCATGCATCCATGCTCAGATTTGAGTCTTTGATCACGTTGACACCTAAGCCATGAGAGTGCTTGGTTCAACCTCTGAATTATGCTCAGCTGTTAGCCTCTGAGATTGCCTGGGATGCACAGTCTGGATGATGTCATAGTTTCTCACCCTAGCTCCGAAGGGGGGTTTGTTGGAACTATCGTAGTCCTAGTGTGTGTGGTCCTAGAGTCCTAGGAGTGTCCTACAGTTGTGTGAGTGTGAAGAAGTCTTGAGGCCACTTGTGCCACCTCATGTGGTAGGTGGGATTCCTCCTCCCCTAGATTATAGGATCTGGATTCTCACCCCTAGATTATAGGATCTAGATTCCTCTATGTGTGATCTCATCCATGAGGTGTCAGTGTGGGAAGATAAGGCTTGCCCAGCCTATAAAAGAGGCTCTTGTACTTGCTATCAATCAATCAACATCAGCTATTGTGCCTCCTATCTTTTCCCATCACGTGATTCTTTTCTGCTCTCACTCCCTATCCATGTTACAACACTTCATAGCTTTTGTTTGTATAGAGTTGTAAGTAAGAGGTTTGGGGAGCTTCTCGCATTCAGTTGCCATCGGGGGACTGCCACAAATACTTCAAGGCAGCCTGACAACTAGGATATGTAGTACACTCAGGTAAACCTATTGTCACATTCCCTACATCCCAATAACTGTTTTCAACCATGTATGTGTCTCAGCCTGTTCTGTACAAGAGACCCTGCATCAAACATATCTGTACAGGAAGTACAGCTGTCAAGTTGTCTGTCCAGCTACATTGACAGTACATAACATTTATGGTGTCGCTTAGCCATCCTTGCAGATTCTGAGTGCACGTCAACCTTTACAACAATACTGCTGTTGGCAACAGTTTAAGAAAAAAGCAGCAGCACTCAATCAGCAGCATAAGACTAATTCGGCCCTTGTCCAACTAAGCCACACAAATTTGGTGCATTTGGCTTGCATTTTGAGGTGCAAGTTTACTAGCACAAATCCCAAAGCAGTGGTGAGTTACATCAGCATCTGTAATCCAGTCCTTGGTCTATGCCATATACTTCAAGTTCACTTGACTATTTATACGTGTGACATAGCATGAGAGAGAAAATGCAACAGCACTCATTTCACTAGCATTTAACTCCTTTGAGCAGTGGCAACCATTGCCTGTTCCTCAAGTTGCATATGCAGTTATTGATTCACCCTCATCAGACTCTATGAGGGCTTCAGGTAGCATTTTGCCATTCTAAGTGTTGAAATTTAGTTGAATGGCACAAACTATTATCTATGAGCATTCATGATCAATAATAATGGTTGGCAAACAATTGTGAGACACTATGAAGCCAAGGCTACATCAGACCCATGAGAGGAGCATAATAAGTTCAATATGAGGAATCACATGAACTGGCTTTGCAATGACAAAATGCAAATCATCAAGAAAATTTAAAAGGGCACCAGGACAAAGGAGGCTTGGAACATATTTGGATGTATGTATCAAGCCAAGAATGAGGCAAAGAAAATCCAGGAGGGTTATTGTATCACGGAGCTTTGAAGGATCAGTTAGTCACTATTAGTGACCCATTGAGGACAAGCACTAAACACTATTGCTCCCTCAAATGACGAGTTGTGGAGCTATTATTGCAGGAGGAGCGCAGCCTGTCCCGAAATTCCAGTTAAAAAAGCTTCTGCAGCCAAGTACAAATTTCAAGGGAGAAACCATGTTCAGCTGGACAAGGCAATTACTGCCACCAACTGTCTACGATCTCATCAACACCAGGTATAAGCAGCCTTTGGGTTTCGAAAAGATTCAATTCCTTTAAATAAGGCATAGACAACATATACTAGAACATACATAGCTTCATGAGGCTCAATCTTACAAATTGATAGTTTTTGGGAAAAAGGGGTTGATGATAGTATCAGGGCACACATGTGACGCACCCTCAAAAGATATATCAATGAAGCACTAGAGCTGCCCACCACTTAGACGAAACTTCTTATAGAGTCTGCGTGTTCATTAGGTGAGGGGTATGCCTTCATAAAACTAGGATATAGCAACCATTGTAACACTTAAATATATACAGCTTCATAAGACAAAGAATGAATCTAAGCAAAAACCAAAAGAAAAAGAAATAGGTTACTGCAACTTGCGCTCATAAACACAGAAATACCAGCCCATTCACAACCCACCTGTAAAAGTTCTCTGATCCTCCAATGGCCGTCAAGCAGTACGCATTGGTCAGTTTCGAAAATACTCCAATTTCGCTACTGTTCTCAAATTGTGTCCCTGTATACCAACAATGGCCCATGAACAAATGAGGACCAAGGATACAACATTTACTCCAAGCCATCTAGATAATCGAACGACTCGCGCTCATCGGCAGGCACCACCAGCGTTTCACTATACGCTTTAAAATAACAAATTGCAGTAATGGCGCAGCTCTCCAAATACGATAACAGCAACTTTAAGCGAAAGAAAATGGAATCACACGCGGCGTCAAAAGGAACGATGCCACGAGAAAAAAAGAAGACTATTTTGCAACAGTCCTAAGACAAGCAAGCCCAACAAACAGAGAGTAAGAAACCTAATCACACACGTGCATTTGACAGATAGATATATATATCAAAGTGTAAGCCCGACAAGTCATGTAGAAAAAAAACGTCATGGTAGGATAAAAATCATCATCTCCTACTATGAAATCAAACGTATGCTGTCAGACGAGAGACAAGGAGCGATGAAATTCGGTGAGAAGGAAGATCCAGTACAATGATTTTTTATGTACAATGATGATGTACGACAGTGATGCTGTGCGAATACTGAGCGACTATATGAGTGAAAGGTGCAGGGGAGCAAGAAGGGAGGAAGGAGAAAGAGAGACTTACTGAAAGCCATGGCGAGAGGCAGAGAAGAAGGCAGCAAGAAATGTTGGCTGCAACACAGAAAAAGAAACCCTTGATCAATTGATGGTGCACAAGAAGATATCACTCTATTCTCTTCTACTTGGCTTGTGAAATATTTTATATATGGCTTTCCAAAGGTTAATGGCCTTGCTCTAGTGACTAGGTAGCACTAGCACTTTGCTTGCTTCCCACTCTTCCCATCATTTCGGACAACTCCACCAACCTCACTCTCTCTGTTGACCTGCACCTCGGCCTCTCTCGCATATCTTTGATCAACAATGTGATATCGGCCAACCACGTTGATTCTTCCCTGCATTCATTCAACAAGGCTCACCAACTTGCTCTTGCTTGACTCTGGAAACAATGGGCGTGCGCTGTAACGGCTTTCTCTCTAAAGGTCCAGCTGGGACGGTAGGTAATTACACAGGATATCCACCTCTTCGTCTGAACCGGCCCCACACACTTGGGTTCAAGCCTGATACTCACCACCCAATCCGGCCCAATGTGTGCTAGAATGTAAGGGCAAGAGGCAACGATCTTCAATGGGGCAACTTGTTTACACAATTTGGGGTACCACTCAGTTGTGCCACCTCAACATGAGAAATGGAAAAATGTGTAGAGGTTTCACCTACCACCAAATTTTTGGGAACTTTGATTGGCCACATCAGCCACCACCCATCTTTGGGCGTCTTTGGTGTGTATCAAGCATCAGACGCCCACTACAGTATTCCCAAGGATACTCCCAAAAGTATATGAGGCATGTCTCAATGATATGGTATAATCAATAATCACAATACCTTACCACCACTTCCATTCACTTCCACACATCCTCCACTCCTAATTATGTTGCCGTATAACATGTAGCACTGACATGTAGCACTGCAGCATTCAAAGCCTATAGCTTCACACTCCAACTTCACAAAATCTTACAATACCACATGTCACCCCACATCACGTGCATAGGTGGACTGGTAAGAATGTGCTAGAAGCAAGTGGGTCCCATCCGCTATTTTTCCAAAGGGTCCCTCATATGATAAAAGCTATAGGGTACCATGTATTATGTCCATTACATAGAAGTACCAATGGCAAAGAAGGCACCATGTGACTTATCCATGGATGCCTTTTTGCCCCCAAGGGAGTATAAATGCAATGGTAAATAGTTTGTAAAATGCAATGGTAATATCTTCCCCTTATGACTTTATGGTAATATATTCTCCTTTTTTACTTTAGAATAGAGGGTATGCTCTACTTAAGATTCGTGTAGTCCATATTAGAAAATTTGCATGATTCTCTTATACTAACTTCAAATTATAACCTTTCTTTTCGTTGCCTTTCTCAATGTTTCCTTGTTCCTTCATCTTGGTATCCATCTAGGAATGCATTATTCAATTTGTAAGTTGTAGATAATACATCCATTTGGATTACCTTAAAACCCATTTATTTATGTAGGTAGTTTTTGTACTCAAGGTAATGGAGCAAACCAAAGGTAAGGAGTCACACTTAATGAGAGAATAGTGCTTTATGAGGAATGAGGGGTTTGCGTGAGTTATTTTATACACAACCATTTAAGACTTGTCGCATTTGGAGGTTCCTAATGTATGCATAAACCAATTGTGTTATACTCTTCCTCTTCCCTACAGTTGCAATCATCCATTACCTTCTTGCATTCCCTCTCCTAGTTCTCCCCCACACTCTCCGACTCCTTGCTCTCCCACACATTCTCCCTACTCCATTCCAATTGACCAATTGCATTTCTCAACCCTAAATTCCTTCTAAACCATGAAATCCCCTCTTATCCCTTCTCAAATTTACTCTTTCCCTTTGCTGCAAAACTAAATCCATTTGTAAAACCTGAAATCCTACTCCTACCTTCTCTTTCCAATCTTAAATTATATTTCTAAGACAAACCCCCTCCATCCAGCTCAACTTGATTCTCTATTTATTGCACTCATTTTTATCACCCTTGCTTCTCCTCTCAATGGAATACAACCCAAGGCCTTATCATACTCAAAAAACAAATCCATTGATTTAGAACAACATATTGCCAATAACTAACTAAAAACTTGGAATTTCAAACGAGAATAATTGGCAATTTAGGGGAAAGGAAATGAGGTTCTCAAGAAAACCTTACTCTAGGGAAAGATTTACAAGCTATTTCTTATTTAGCCATGTTGGATATTGTGCCAATACATGATGATTATCACACAATGTGAACTAGTACATTTGGGTGGAAGTCAAAGATAAAGTGATTCACAAATTTCTTGGAAATGCATGAAGGTTAAAGGACAAAGAAGCACCTTGAATACATTCATGGCTTCAAATCAGACTTTTGAAGACAATGTATTGCCACAACCTCATCTTCAACAAATGATGCTAGATGGAAGCATAGTGTGCCAATGTTATCTTCCACTTGGAATGACAAAGAAGGTTGTTTAGAGACTGTTAACAAAACTTTGCAAGATAGAGGAGGAAGAGAAATTTCAAGATTTACTGTATATAGAGTTTGGCATGCTCAATTTTGCAATGTAAGAACACCATCAAAGTAACAGATGTTAAAATGCAAGGTTTGTGATGAATTGAAAAATGCTATCGAGCATAGCAAATTCAAGGCATGTTGAGGAAAGTATTTAAAATGGCAAGCGATCCATTTACATCACGTGCATGATGCTAGAAAGTTGTATGCTTATTGGAGGAAGGGGAGGAAGCAATTTCAAACATGAATAAATCCATATGCATTATCATTGATGGAATGGATTAGAACACAACTACTTTGCCAAGGTATAGAGAGGCCCCACCTCCATTGGAGGGTAAACGTGGACTAAAAACTCACTTGTGCGGAGTATTAGTACATGGATACCAACTCTTTTATGACATATGGATTGATAGTTTGCATGAACACAATAGTAATCAAGTGGCAACATCTATCATGAAGGCAATACGGAAGGTCAGGGATGCTCATGGATGCTTACCTCAAATTTTGTGGATACGAGTTGATAACTTCTTGAGAGAAAACAATAACAGATACATATTTGGGTTATGCTCCATGTTCATTGCTTTGAAAATATATGAAGAAGTGGAAGTGGGTTTTCTCCTTGTTGGCCACACACATGAAGACATAGACCAAATTTTTAGTGTTATATATGGAGAGTTGAAGTCTTGAGGGATGTTTTGACTATAGAGGACATGCTAGCTTGAAATGGGAAAAAATTTGGTGGCTCTTGAATGGAGGAATCAGAAGTAGCTATCTTGCATAGAATGGTAGACTATAGGATGCTAATTGAGCCACATTTGAAAAAAGGAGATGATGCACTAATAGGTCATACAAATCCAAGATGAAATGAAAGGCTTGCAGGCCTTCACGTCTCATGTTAGAAGTATGATGCAAGAATACCTAGAGTTGTAAAATAAAAATAGGAAGATAATTAAGTCAAATGAAGCTCTTGTCAAATATCTAAAAGGATAAGAAATTTACCAAGTACAGAATACTTTTTTTTTTGCCGAAAAAACAGTTCTAATTATATTACTTCGAGAACAAGATACAAGAGGTCAGCTTATAGCTGACGAGCTGCGTTCACAAACCGGACGCAGCCCAAAAGGTAGCATAATAAATCATACTCTCACGGAGGAATATGCTGAGTGTGAATGAACAGCCATCGGGGTGGTGAGTAGTGCCACCGAAGGCCCTGCGTAGTCTGCTCGAAGAAGAGGCTCTGTGTATCCCAAGCCTGGAGGAAGCGTCTCCGCTTCTCCTGACCAGCCCGGGAGTCTCCCTGAATCTGGTCCCACTGGCCTCTGAGGGTATGAATAATCTCACTCCAAATCTCCGCCATGATCTGGGCAGTCGATAAGGAGGTGCCACCGAGGATCTGCGCGCAGCGCGAGGTCCAGATGTGCCATCCTGTAATGCTGCTGATAATCTCCCAGACTGGCTGCCTCTCCCGAACTCCTGTATCAGCCTCTGCTAGGTGCTGTGGGATACCCTCGAGCGGCCCCCACGTCCCCTGTGTGATAAGGAAAGTGGGGTCCTGCTGGCATGCCTCGAACAAGTGATGAAGACCAGGTGCGGTGCTGCACCAACAGAACGCGCCCCAAGTGATCACTCCTAGCTCTGGTGCTGCACGAGTAAGAAGCCCGAAAGTCCACCTCCACACTTCCTGGGCGCGCGTGCAGCTCCACAGGCAGTGTTTTGGTGACTCCTCATCCGCATGGCAAATCTGACAGCAACCGTCCTGGCCTATCTGCCTCAACCAGCTCCCCACTGGAAGACCTTTGTGGGTAAGAAGCCACAGGAAGTATGAGATCTTCCGCGGCCGCCAGCTCTCCCACAAGGCCTTCCAGAAAGCCTGCAAAAAGAACCTGGAAATACCCTGTGCGTACCAGCTAGGACGCTGGGTGGGGGGGCGGCTCTGCATCCTCCCGAGAACTCGCCTGCCCAGAGTCGTGCTGTAAGCGAAGAAGGAAGTCGGCCCCTGTCCTGTCACAATCTCTGGCCACCACCACTCTCCTGGGTCCCACTCAAGCTCTGACAAGGCCCGCCCCTCCCAGAGCCAAAGACGCCAAAGCTGCAACTGGTCCTGCTCGATACTGGGGTCGGTATGCCAGACCTTCCCCAGAAGGCCTACGACCCTAACCCTCTGCCACGGGAGTAGGGGGTCGATGAGCGCATCCTCTCTCCTGAGTCGTCCGTCCCCTGAAACCGCGAAGAAGGCGATAGAGGAGTCATCCAAACGTCCTGCGACCACCAGTGGGATGCCACGGGGGGTGAACTGTCCCAGCCAGTGGGTGTCTCCAGGCATGAGGACCTGAGGCTCAGGTGGGGCCAACCAAGCGGCTGGGATCGCACCGTCGATCTCCGTGCGTCTCGCCTGGACTCCGCGTGCACCTCCCGCTGCGTCTGCAAGATCGGCCATCTCCAGATGTCTGTACGTATCCCTCCAAACTCGAAGGGACCGGGCTGGCCCCCTCATCCAGCCGTCCCACCTGATATGTGATCTCTCCCCCAACTGAAGGCCCTCGGCGTCTCTGACCTGCCCATTCCAGACGAGCGGCTGGCGATCGATCTCCTCCTGACAGCTGGGCTGGGACTGAATGAGACTGAGACGGAGCCGCCTCCAAACCATGAGGAGGCTACGAACGAGTGGGGAGCGGGGCTGAGTGAGCGGGGCGGAAGTGAAGATCCACCTGAAGGACGGTAGCCACTCTCCACCTCGGCGCGGGACACAAGAGCCGACTCCCTGCTGAAGTAACATCTTCCACGTCTGCCCCCCTGGGGTCAAACCGCGGATGATAAGCTTGCCTAACAAGGCCTGACTCTGAAGCTCTGGATCAATGACCCCCAGACCCCCCTCCGCCTGCGGAAGAATGACTGTCTGCCAAGCAACCCTGGCTCTGGTATCTCTCTGCCCATCCTCCCCAGACCAAAGAAAGTTCCGAACCAACCTCCTGAGCTGTGCCACGCTGGATCTCGAGAAGCACCAACAGGAAGCCACATACCAAGCCGTGGCTAGAAGGACCTGGTTAACTACTAAAGCACGACCTGCAAGGGACAGCTTAGCAGTGCTCCAGAAAGCCAGCTTCCGTCGGATGGAATCTAGCACCGGGAGAAACTAGTACAGAATACTTAGATTTATTTTTTGCCATAACAAGATGAGTCGAGAAGATCTGAATTTCTCAGAGATACTATAATTAAAGATATGGAAGATGTAGAGCAATGCATTTTACGTGCAAATTTTGTGGAAGGTGATAAGCCCTTGCTAGAGTTTGTACCATCTAATGAAATCGCAAAGGGTCTTTTATTGCCATTTGGTCAGCTGATCTGGAATCAAAATCAAATGACCAAGGTGGACCAATTCGGGTCACAAAGGTTGCTCAATTTGCAACGGATGAAATGGAAATCCCTAGTACATTCACAGCTTTGTGGTATGAACCAAAACCTTCGAAAACTCTCCCAAAAAAGTATGCAATGAAAAAACTTTATGAGGTTTGTTCACAAAAGAAACACGAATGGGTTCCAAACAAAGAGTGCTTGAGTGAAGTGGAGGTGAGTAGCATTGTTCATTGTTGGAGTTTGAGGATTGGAAGTCTAAAAAAGAAGAACGAGTATGATGTAAAGAAAGTTATCATGATCTTGACTACAACGGCACCTATATTAAATATTATTTAAATAGACTTGATCCATCTCAAAATGAAGTAACAGAGTCTAATGACTCTGAAAGACATTCGCAGTCATAAAAGATGCTATCTTATGCATTATTTTCAACAAGAGGTGTATCTTTACACCGCCTCTATGTTGGTAGCAACAACTCTTGAATTATCATATATAAGTTATTTAATTTATGTACTTCAAAATTAATAAATAATAATAAAATAATTAGTAATAATCATGAAAGTATTTGATAAATAATTATTAAGAAAGTATTTAGTAATAAAAATGATATAATTATAACTAATTTAAAGATTTATTAACAATCGATTACAATTTTTAACTAATTAGCAAATATTGTTAATTAGAAAATGAGTTAACAATTATTTGAAAAATTAATATTTCTTAAGAAATTAATTAATAGATATTGTTAATTAGAAAATGAATTAACAATGAATTGGAAAATTAATAAGAAGATGAAGTGAAGTAATAATTAATTTAGAAATTTGTCATTGAGAAGTTAGCTTTATGATATTTGTATTCAAAATAATTGGAAAAAAGACAATGAGTTCATTTTTTATGTCAAATGTGCATGATAGTGTACTAGATTTTGGAATAACCTTTTGGAAATGATGGAAACTCCTCAAAGTGATCCCACCTCCTTTTTAAGGGGGCTCCGAACTAATTTTTTCCTCCACAATTTGCTTTTTTTATATAGCAATAATAGGGTTACCCTTTCCTCGAGCACTCTCTCACTCAAATGCAATAAAAAATAGAAACCTCATATATCCACTTAATTGGTGAGAGGAATTTTTAATGAAAAATTTAGAAATTTTCTCTAGATTCACCCTTTCTTAATTTCTATGCATGTTCTTCCAAGAAATGTTTACATTGAATTGTCACTTACCTCCCTTCAACCCCCCTTCATGGCAAGTTTGGAAGCTTCTTTCACCTTCGCATTGCTATATTTCGCCCCAAATGCTCTTGTCTCTAAGCTCCAATATGGTAAAGGGTGCATGTTGGAGGATTTTCTCTAAGCTCCAATATGGTAAAGGATGCATGTTGGAGGATTTTTGGAATTATAATGAGTTTAGCATATGACGAGGTTTTGGGAATAGTATAGGGTTATATGAACCTGGTTGCTCAAGGAGAGTTGAGAAATGATCTTTTCCACTCTATTCCTTGGCAAAAATGCTTTCTTTGGTTAAAAACACATAATGTATTGGTTTAAACCTCCCCACCAAAGATAAAGATACGTTAGGAACAACCTTTGGCACTTAATGTTTTTAAAAAAACTTTGGCATATTGTGAAATTTCAATTGTGGTCATACTTAGGTCCACTTTTTACTTGTAGGTTACTCTCATATAGGGATTTGGCTTATGCCTCAATAAATTTTTAATGGCATGGACTCATCGAACCACAGTTCATACATGTATCCTCAATCTAACAAAACACTATTTCATACTTGATTCTTTGAATTTGGCCCAATTTCCTCTCAATCCACATGGTACTTGGAACTCGTTGCAAATCCACATGGTACTTGGAACTCGTTGCAAAAACCTTGGAATTTTCAAAGCATAAATCCACTGTATGAACCTCAAGTATGTTAGCATCCTTGAGTAGGTTTTGAACCACTTTAGGTCCTAAAACTCAAGTGCTTGAGCTAGATCCATTTGTTTGATTTTTAGAAAATGTTACTCTAAGTTGTTTTTTGGGATGACCTTATACAATGTCTTGTCCAAGTTGGGGCAACACCCATATAGTACTTTCTTACACTGGATACATTTATGAAGAAGAGTCTTTACACTTTGCAATTTCATAAGAAATATCTCAAACAATTAGCCTTCAGAGTGCATGATCTAGGCGCTTACCTCCTAGTAACAAGCTAGAATGCTCTCACTTATTCTAGCCCAAAACTTGAATGATATTTCATCTTCTTTATTATATAAGTTTATCTTATAGTTTCTACCCATGATTTCCCATAGTGTTTGACAATTTCTAAAAAGTGTTTCCATGGGTATATTGATGAGACAATGGATCAAGCTTACTAATATTGATCCCTCCAATTAAGTCATGGAACAATGGGATTCATTAATACTGGGTTAATTGTTGGTTATATCCTAGTATCCAAACTTTCTTATAAAGATACTTGCGCAATAGCTTTTCCTTCTCCTTTTTCTTCACATCGTTCTTGTTCTTATTCAACCAAGCTTCTCAAGCATTTGAATTTGCTTTTCTAATTTTGGCATCAAGATACTCACCTCCACCTGCTACTTCTGCATATTCTAGTTTGAGCTTCATTGGGTTTAGGGTCTTGCAACTATGGTTTCTTCAATGTTGGTTAGGCTTTGTGGCTACACGCGATCTCAACCATCTTTTCAAGCTATGACCTTGTAATCACATGTGTTAAGATGATTCTTTCACAATAAGTATGGCATTTGAGTTATCATTAGAAGACAAGTTATTAAGGGAGCTTGTGTGTGAACTCATGATTGATTATAAGTTGCATTTGTGCTTGTTGATATCGATAATTTCATGGCTTGGCAATTCTCATTTTGTAATTGGGGTACTATATGATCTTCAAAAACTCTATAGGCCTTCACTGGGTCTTTCACTATAATGCAAGTAGACTTTTCTCAAGCTTGGGTATCCCCAATTTCGGACATAGCGCTTGGCATGTAACCAAGGACTCTAGGATCTTTTTGGCAAGGACTTGAGTGCTAGCATACACTAGTGCATCTCTATACATATGGTCATGATTATGGGTGAGATAATCTTGCTTCTGGGCCTAAGCTCTATGAGGTGGCCTTATGCTTATTTTTTAATATTGTAGGGCTAGCTTGAGATTTGGGGCACTTGAGAATTTTCTCAGGTTGCACAAGGCACTCCACAATATTGTAGGCACTTGTAGAAATCAAAAAATATAAGTTTATTCTTTCAAATTATACTTGAGACAAAATGTTTTTAGAGTGCCTTGGGATCTTATTTACTCTATTCTAACCTCTCAAGAATTTAAGATGGTTGTAGGAGGTTTTGAGCTCATGCGTGAGATTTTTAAATATTTCTATTTTTTGGCAACTGAATCAATGGTGGTTGACCAAGCAGTAGATTATTTTCCCTTTTAAGAATTGTTCTTCCTTGAGTCACACAAGTGTGCTTTTGAATCTTTGATGGATTGTGGTATCAAGACTTGGTTTTGATGATCTTCTATAGGTCTCTTGGGTTGAATGTGAGATTTGGGAATTTTGTATGCTTTTTCTCACACTGTGCATACCTACACTTGAGTCTACTTGAGGATAGGCCTTATAATTTGTTGGTTTTTTGAGTTTTTTGTACCTACTTACACCATCTTTGTTGGGCCTACTAGCTCGTGCCATTCGACTGAAAAAACTCAATGATCACACTGTGAGTGAAATCTAGCTTGACATCTTGATCTCGCCTGTGTGCCTTGGGAAGCTGGTCCTGTATCGTACGACCTCATGAATAAAAGTCACCAAATATCTCTGATCTAGGTGCACCAAGAGGCAAGAGAGTGGTCCATATCTATCATTGAAAAGACAACCGAAAGAATCTTGGATTTGATAGTGCACAGGGCATCTGAATGCAAATTGCTCCTTTGACTTGATCTCATATGGATTAGAGAGATTGCAAATGCGATCCTCTCTAGGTATTCCCTTCGCCCATCCTCTTGATGCATAGTTGGTGTGACAAAACATGGAACTACTTGCTTAATATCCTCAAAGAATCAGGGAGATGGATCCATGTGTAGCCTGGCGGGTCGATGAAGCCCTCCTTTGATACCCATAAGTAGTGATTACTGTAGAGTTTGAGCTTCACAAGAAGCTTGTTAGGAGTTATCCTAGCCCTAAATGTGTGTACTTGTATGAGATCCTCCTGAATAACCTAGTTAGCCTTGTGGTAAGTGAACAAAATAGAATGGGCCTCAAGGCAATTTAAAAAGAGGGGTAATTTGTCCATGTGGATCCCTAGACTCTCAAACCATTTGCATGTATGTGCATACAAACATTGTAGAGCACCATTTGTGAGATCAAAGTGTGGCGACAGAAGGATAGCACCTTACGTGTGTAAATTGATAGAATACTATGAAATTTTGCAATGAGCTATGAAAAGGGTTTTTCCACAACGTGACACATGCCAAAAGGATGAAGTTAGGTTTTGCATCTGACTGGAAGACTAGCTTGGTAGGCTAGCAAGGGACTGAGTGGTTGGGCTCTTCGTTGGGGCAACAGCCCTGTCCTATAAATAGGGATCCCAAATCATTCACCCTTTCAGTGCCCAAAGATCTTCATAGACTTTGATCTCCAAAACTTTGTTTTTAGGGCCAACCAAATTAAGATCTTGGTCCATTAGAACTAATTTATCCACAATGAACCTATTGCGTTTGTAGTAAAAAGAAAATATAAATTTATGGCTTCAATCACATACTTAATGGTAAGCGTACTTGGCACCACCTCATAGTAGACCTTGTTAGATATTGATTTATCCCAACCATCATCCAAGAAGTCCAGGTTCTCTTCATTTCTAGTTGCTTTGTAGGAGAGCATTGTTTTGCCCACCTTGACTGGATACTTGTTAAATAGGTCAACAAAAACAGTGATTGGCATGCATACATTGATATTTACAATTCTTGTAGCAATGCCTGGATGTAAAGATTGTTGAACTTTTGCAAATAGCTTAGCCCTGTATATCTCTATCACACTACTAGGAGGCACTCACTAGTCTATCGTATTCCATGGTAGAAGATCTTGTTTCTTCAACACAACATGAGTGTTTGCTTTGTCCAACAATTCAAAAAAATGGTCATAAAAGAAGATACCTAGTTGCGCTAATTGAGTTGCAGATCTACCTTGATATTGTAATTCTCCTATTGCTCCATGCAAGACATCCAAGAATCCCAAAATGCAGTCTACCGGTTGCCATTCTTCATATGATGATGGACACAGACATGAAAGCCAAAACACATTTTAGTTTAAGCAAAAAATAGCAATGTTCGAAACTACCATTTTGAAAGCATCATGTGTGTGAAAGTTCGAAGAAGAAGCATATGGCGATAGTTGATAATCTACCCCATGCTTATGGTATTTTCAAGAGACACCCATAACCCATGAGAAGGATGGAATTCAAGCATGGAGCAGAGCAATGGTGGTTTGCCCATCTACCCACGCAATATGCCCACGAGTTGTAGAAATTATGCAATCTATAAGTTGATAAGCAAGGGCATTTTGCTGAAGTTGATAAGCAAGGGCATTTTGCTAAAGTTATAAGAAGAAGCTACGTATGAGAAAAAAGACATTGCTTGGGACTTATGGAGAAGACCGGAGGGAAATAATGTACTTATGAAGAATTGACTTGCTATTAGAAGGCACCCTGCATATGAAGAAATCGACCAATGCAAATGAAAGAATAGCTTTTTTTGCAACGCGTAGTCATAACTAGACCAAGGTAAGGGAAATCAAATGTTTAGAACAGGAGATTGTTTTCAAAAAGTGTTCAAGAGACATATCAAAGACAAATATATATTCTTAAGTACATTCCAAAATATGGACAATACTTCACAAATCTAGAGAGAGATTTGAAATTTAGAGTTTTGAAAATGCTAAGACAGCAGCCAAAATGGAATCGTAATTATCACTATATTGGAGAATTTGGGAATCTCCCAAGTCCCCCTTTCAAATAATGGGTTAAGATTTGATGATGTGACCAAATCTTGGCCCCTTATTTCAAAGTGGTACCTGGGAGGATTCCCTAATACAATGTTTAGGTTGGATCCCACATCTAATAAATGGCCATTGTTGCAACCGCTTCAAACCAACACATAAAATGGAAGAAGATAAAATGTATTGTTGCATTTTATGCATTGCTGTGTTGTCTAGTGGCAGACTAGTGCCTCTTGAGAGGAGATAAAACTCCACTAATCAAAGTAATCCATTGCTTTAAACACCCAATTTGTTCCCTTTAATATTAGTCCATTCAATTCCATGTTTAGTTTACACACTCATATGTGTAGCATACCACCTCAATACTTTGGAAATGGATGAGAAATTTAGTACATTATTGATACACTTAGTAGATATATCTCTGTGAGTCTTGGATTCAGGATAGTTTCACTTGTTTTGCACACACATACCACCCATATAAAGTCACATTTGTTGATATATTTTGGCATTTGTTTCTACACACATACATCAGCCTTATATAGCCTCTTGGATATTCCTAACACATTGTTGTTATTTATCATAGTACAAGATTATATTTGGCGAAAGTTCTTCCATCATGACTTGGATCATAGATTTATTAAGTACCCCTCTCACATCCACGTAGGTTGGATCATGGTTACAAAACACTTTGTTTTGAGAGGAAGTATTATAGATTTGATAGGTTTAGGATAAATCCCACATTAGCAGTTAGAATAAAAACCCACAATGGAATCTCACAATGTTCTCATGGGGGGTAGACACTCTCTAGCATAGAGCACCAGACAACAGTCTCCAACATGGAGTTGTTTACATAATATTAATGGTATACTACTCATGACTCGAGATGAGATCTATGAGTAAAGAGAGAACATACTTTGACCTTCTATTTCCAAAGGGTATGTACGCGTTTACAATGGTGACTCCAAACTCATTGGCCCCATCGACAAGGTTGATTGGTTGGTTCCATCGACTACGTTGATCTGACTACCACCCTCATAGCTATAAAGAGGCGATCTCCCCAGTCCATTGTACAAGATCAGATCTTCTAGCAGAGATCTTCTAGCTAGTAGCTCTTCACCTAGTATCTGTCTAGATTGCCATCTAAGCTCCATTGTGGGAGTGCACAGGTGGATGGAGTCATCATCTGTACTACATCAATATTGAAGGAAAATTTTGTTCCTCTCTAGTTTGCTGTGTACTCTATATTCTTTGTTCAGTTTCTGTTCCACTGCGTCGTGTAATTTAATGGTATCAGAGCCTAGGCAGCTCTAAGGATCAAAGAATAGAAGAGAGGTGAGGGCTTCAACAGCATACGGAGTGATGGCAACAGGAAGCGGCTCAACAGGAAGCGGCTCGAGTTCAGCAGCAGCTGTTGCACCAACAATCCAGGCGTTGAGGATTCGCCCACCAGCCTTCATTGAAGGCAAGCTAGATAGTGCGAACTACACTCTATGGAAGTTTAAAATTACTGCTATTTTGGATTCATATGAGCTTCTAGAGACAGTAATGGGGACTGACCCAGAACCATAAGGAACCCCCGACCCATCAAATCCGAGGAGTACGATACCTCCTAATGCCAACCTTCTACGAGCTTGGAAACGTAGGAATGCAGATGCTCTGTGTGCCCTGGTTACAAGTACTACTGATAGTGTTTTGACCTTGATTCAGCATACATCTAAGGCAACTGTGGCCTGGAACATATTGAAGAGTTAGTATGAGACGTGGAATCAGACAAGGATACAGTTTCTGGAGAACTAGCTCGCAGTTGAGAAGTTTAATGGAGAGACAGCGGAGGTGTTCATAACCTGAATAAAAAATCTGCGTGACAGATGGCTGGTGCTGGGATACAAAAGACTAGCGAAGAGCTAGCTCGGCAGTGTCTCCGGATATGTCCACCAAGGTTTGATGGACTGGTAACAGTGCATAACACTCAGGTGAGACCCAACCATTGTCATTTGAGGAGTTCTATGCTTTACTTATGGAGGAGGAATTGAGGCTTAAAGCTCGAGATGGTAATGGGATGTTGCGTTCTCTACCACTGCAAAAGGCAAAGGTGGTTTCTCCACCAAAGGTGAGTCCTCTACTAGTGGTGACAAAAAGGAGAAGGGCGGCAAGAAGAAGTTTTATGGAGAATGCTTCTACTGCAAGAAGAAGGGCCATGTGATTGCAGATGTTGGGTCAAGAAAGCAGATGAAAAGAATGGTACCCTGAAGAAGACAGATAAGGGAAAAGAGATAGCTAACACAACGGAAGTAGAGTTGAATCTATTTCTGGCCATTGAGGAAGAGTGTTCCTCAGTTCAAGAAGTGTCAACCACTGATTCATGTTGAGATATCAAGCTCCACTCGTGATATGCCAGGGTGACCGTTGTTCATTTATATCACTGACTTGTTAGCTGCAGATGCGGTTGGTACACCGCCCATGAATAATAGCTGGATGACAGCTATCTTTATGTACTCTAGTTTGTGGCTCAGTTAGTATGCCACCTTACTTAGCTGAGTTTGGTTTGAGACCCACATATAGGGTTCACCTATTCTTTTGTACTTAGAGTTCTTTTGGCTTTCACAACTAAGAAGAAGAGGAAAACTATTTTCAGCCTCCACCTTTGTGTATATTGTGTATGTGAGAAAGCTGCAAGTGAGACTCCTTCCTTCTCTCCCACTCTCTTCACATGGTATCAGAGCTCGGTTCGTGGTAAGAAGCTCAAGAAAGCAAACTAAGTTCGCGGTGTCCTAGTAAGAGGATCAGTGTTGCTTTCCTTTTTTTTCGAGTTTGGGAGTAAATCTCTGCAGGTAGCACAGTCGGAAAGTGCAAGAGTGCACTCTCTCAGATTGGGACGCTCTTCGCGGTGTGCTGAGAGGGTAGTATATGCTACGGACAGGGGCAAAGCCCTCAGTGAAATTATTTTTTTGATTCGAGGCCACTTCGGGGCCCGTTTTCGTGGTGGAAGTTTTCCGCAGACACTCAAGAAAGTGCCCTATTTTTGCTGTGCGACCACTTTTCTGCAAGTCGGTGAAAAGTTATCACAAAAATTACATCATATGCCTGTGCGCAGAGATATTGGGAGTGAAAATCATTCTTATTGCTTGTTGATGCATAATCATCACTAGGAAGTGACTGTGTGGTCAAATACCACTCTCATCAGTTTTGTAGATTTGCCCTTGTGAGGCAGAAGTAGTGTTTTTTTGCAGTGACAGAATATTTTGCAGTGTTTTGTAATGGTGTCTGATGCTCTTTCATAGATTGTCACTGAAAAGCTTGACAAGAACAACTTCCAAGCATGGAAGTTTAGAATGACGAATTTCCTTAAGGGAAAAGGCTATTGGGAGTTCATTACTGGAGCTGAACAAGAACCAGTTATTCCTAATGTTCCCAACCAACAGGAGTTGCAGGAATTTAAAGGCTGGCATGAGAGCCAAAAAAGTTATGTACTGGCTGTCTACCAATATTTCAAATTCTATGATTGTGCATATTCAGGATGCAAGGACGCTGAAGGAGGCATGGGATACTTTGACAAAAATGTATAGCACAAATACGCAAGCCAGGAAAATGCAGCTTAAGCAGGAGTTGCATAATGTGCAAAGAGAAAATATGACCATCAATGACTACCACATGAAGGTGAAGAAGATTGCAGATGCACTTGCTTCTATTGGGTCGCTAGTGGAAGATGATGATTTAGTTTGTGTGACCTTGAATGGTCTAGGAAAGGATTATGCACAATTCCGGACCGTCTATGAGAATTTTCCTGATTTTGAGGTGTTGATTGCTCTTCTAATTTCTGAAGAGTAGAGAAATGGTGGTGCATCTTCTTCAGGAGGAACTTCAAAAGAAGCTGTCTTCTACTCAAATGCTGGAAGTCATGGTGGATGGTAGAGAGGACAAAATGCAAACAACAATGTTGAATGCTACTACTATGGTAAAATGGGTCATATGGTTAAAGACTGCTATAAAAAGAAGAATGACATCATGACTGGAAAATTGCAGCAAGGCAAATATGCATCTTCTAGTAGACAAGGTGATGACAGAAATGAGCATCTATTTATGGCGTAGCACATGACCAATTCTGTGACAAGTGTAGAAGAAAGAAATGATGTGTGGTATGTTGACTCAGGTGCATCAAACCACATGACAGGTCATGCAGAATGGATGCAGGATGCAAGGAAAATGGAAAGACTAGGATTTGTGGAGATTGGTGATGATACTGCACATCCTATTGTGCAAATTGGTAAAATTCCTTTGTCTATGCAGGATGGAAAAAAGAAATACATGTCTGATGTATTTCATGTCCCGAATATCACCAAGAACCTAGTTTCTGTTGGTCAAATGGTTGAGTAGGGCTTGCACGTCAGATTTAATCCTCATGGATGCTTTGTTGAGGATATGAAAAATAAATGTCGCTTGATAGCAAAAGGGAAGAAGAAGGGCAGGATGTTTATGTTGGATGCGGACATGCCTGAATTGAGTGTGGCAATGTTTGCACATGGGACCAGTGTAGTTGCAGATATTGATATCTAGCATAAACACATTGATCATGTTAATGTACAATGACTTAAATTAATGTAGGCCCAAAATATTATTGCAGGATTGCTTAAGTTCAAGGTTGCAGAAATGCATAAGGTATGTGAAGCCTGTCAATTTGGAAAACAGGCAAGGAAACCATTTCCTAGACATGTTCAAGAGAGTAAGAGGCCATTGGAATTAACCCACTATGATGTGTGGACTACTAAAGTTGCATCTATTGGAGGTTGTCATTATTTTGTCACTTTTATTAATGACTATAGCAGAAAAGTTTGGGTGTATTTTATGAAAAAGAAAAGTGAAGTGTTTGGGCATTTCAAAGCTTTTAAAGCTATGGTTGAAAAAGAAATAGGCCTGCAAATAAAATGCCTAAGGTCAGATGGAGGGGAAGAGTACCTCTCGAATGAGTTTGCAAGTTTCTTGCAGGAGCATGGCATAAAGTAGCAATATTCATGCAGTCATACCCCACAACAAAATGGACTTGCAGAAAGGAAAAACAGGCATATTGGAGAGGTATCTCGTGCCATGCTCAACGAAAAAGACCTACCAGATTATTATTAGGCTAAAGCAGTTGCTACAGCAGTCTACATAATGAACACGACTCCCACTGCAGTAATACATGGCATGACGGCTAGAGTAGAGGTATATTGGTAGGAAACTAGATATTTCTCATTTGAAAGTTTTTGATTGCATTGCCTATGTTCATGTGCTAGATGAGTTGAGATCCAAGTTGGATCCAAAAGCTAAAAGTGCATCTTTATTGGCTATTCTCTACAGCAGAAAGGGTATAGATGCTATAACCCTTCTAGTCGTAAGTTTACATTGAGCAGAGATGTTGTTTTTGATGAGATGAGCAGCTGGTATAAACCAGTAAATGTGATTGATGATGTAGATGCACAAAATGGTAATACTCCACAAAATTCACAACAGCAATCACAAAATATTAGTGGACCTGTAGTGTCCTCTAGAAGTGGTTCACATCCTTTGCCATGGATAGGCAGATTGAGATCAGGAGGATCTCCTCAAAGCAATACAGATAGTGGTATGAAAGTATCAAGAAAAGGAAAAGAGAAAGTAGATCAGCCCATGGTTGATGTGAATGCAGGTCACTCTTATGTGGATGGTGAATCTAGTGGCTCAAAATAGAGCCTTGATGATGAGTTGGGTATTCCTTCTATTGTTACACCTGGAGTAAGGAAGACAAGGGACGTTTTGAGAGCACCTAGTAGTGAGCCTATGTTGCGCAAGTCTACCAGAGCTAGGTATCCTGTGGATAGGCTAAAATATGATGGATTTACAACCATTCACTATGCCTATATGGTCAAAGTGATACATGAACCAGAACCCACTTCTTTTGAGCAAGCCATGGGAAAAGAAAAATGGGAGAAAGCCATGGATGCCTTGGAAGCAAATGCTACATGAGAATTAGTGCCTTTGCCTAAAGACAAGAATGCAATTGGCTGCAAGTGGGTTTATAAGGTGAAGCACAATGCAGATGGTTCTATGAACAGATACAAGGCAAGATTAGTTATCAAGGGGTATGCACAGACATATGGCATTGACTATGAAGAAACATTTAGTCCGATTGCAAGGATGGCAACCGTAAGAGCAGTCATTGCTATGGCTGCATGAAAGGGATGGTCTTTACATCATATGGATGTAAAGAATGCTTTCTTGCATGGTGATTTGCAAGAAGAGGTCTATATGGAGCAGCCACTAGGTTATGTTCATGTTGTTCATCCTAAATTTGTTTGCAGGTTGAAGAAAGCCTTGTATGGCTTGAAGCAAGCACCCAGAGCATGGTCTAACAAGATAGGACAATATCTTGTCACTATTGGCTTTCAAATTTCCAAGGTAGATTGCTCACTTTATGTGAGAAAAACAGAGAAAGGCATTATGCTGCTTGTCATTTATGTTGATGATTTGATCATCATAGGTGATAGTGATGAAGATATCCTTCAGGTGAAAATGCTATTGAAGCAGAAATTTGAGATGAGGACTTGGGAGAGCTACATTACCTCTTGGGCATTGAGGTGATTAGATCCACAAGTGGGATATGGCTCTTACAGAGGTAGTATGGATTGGACATGCTGTCCAAATATGGGATGACAGGCTGTAAGCCTACTTTAGTTCCTTTGGAGTAGAATGTGAAGTTGAGCGCAGATGCAGGTGAGCTTTTGGAAGACCCTACTATGTACAAACGCATAGTAGGAAGTTTGATTTATATGGCTATGACCAGGCCAGATTTGAGCTATGCTGTTGGGTTGGTAAGTCAGTTTATGCAGGCTCCAAGGAAACCGCATTTGGATGCGGCTAGATGCATACTGAGGTATGTGAAGTCCACATTGCAGTATGGAATATTTTATGAGGTTGGGGTTCAGATACAGTTGCATGGATACACCGATGCTGATTGGGCTGGTAGTATTTCTGATAGACGATCTACAAGTGAATATATGTTCTCTTTTGGGAGTGCTGCAGTCACTTGGAGCAGTGAGAAACAGCCTATAGTTGCCTTGTCGAGCAAAGAGGCTGAGTATAGGGGTGCAGCAATGGCTGCATGTGAGGTAGCTTGGTTGCATAAGCTACTTTATGATATGCATCAGTCTACAGATGGGCCAGTTGTCATTTATTGTGACAACATGAGCAGTATACACTTGGCAAATAACCCAGTCTATCATGCTAGAACAAAGCACATTGAGGTGCATTATCACTATATGCAGGAGAAGGTTCTAGTAGGTTTTATTGATCTAGTTTATGTCAGCACAGAGGATCAGGTAGTTGACATATTCATGAATGCATTGGGTGCAGAAAAGCTGCGCAAGTTCAAAGACCTGCTTGGTGTGCCGAAATTGAGATTGAGCTCGAGGGAGAGTGTTGAGATATCGAGCTCCACTCATGATATGCCAAGGTGACTATTGTGCATTTATATCACCTACTTGTTAGCTGCAGATGCGGTTGGTACACCGCCCATGAATAATAGCTAGATGACTGCTATCTTTATGTACTCTCGTTAGTGGCTCAGTTAGTATGCCACCTTAGTTAGCTGAGTTTGGTTTGAGACCCACATATCGGGTTCACCTATTCTTTTGTACTTAGAGTTCTTTTGGCTTTCACAACTAAGAAGAAGAGGAAAACTGTTTTCAACCTCCACCTTTGTGTATATTCCCCCATTGTGTATGTGAGAAAGTTGCAAGTGAGACTCCTTCCTTCTCTCCCATTCTCTTCACAATTCATGGGTGTTGGATAGTGGTGCCTCCCATCACATGACCTGCAAGAAGGGTTTATATTGTTCCATGCAGCCTCTATAGGAACCCATCACCATGACAGTTGGAAATAATGCAAAATGTACTATTGAGAGTACAGGTACGGTTTCATTTATTTTTGTAAATGGAGATGTTAAGAAACTATCTAATGTGCTGTATGTTTCACAAATCAAGAGAAATTTGCTATTAGTTGCTTCCATAACTGATCTTGACCATGAGGCGAGGTTCAACAAGACAGGAGCAAAAATTCTGGATAGTGCTGGAAATCTTGTTGGCATAGGAGTAAGGAGGAACAACCTGTATGAGCTAAGTGCTCTTACAGCCACCGCTGGAGTGAGCACAAGCAGACTTTGGCACGATAGATTCGGCCACATTGGATTTGCAGTGCTGAAGGAGATACAGAAGTAAGGTATAGTTGCTCACTTACCTGCAGTAGCAGAAATCAAAGAACCGTGTGAAGGTTGCATGATGGGCAAGCAACAGAGAAAGGCATTCCCACAAGAAAGCAAGAATAGAGCAAACGCTCCTCTAAAGTTGGTGCGTGTCAACTTGTGCGGTAAGATGCCTACACAGGCCTTGGGTGGATCTTCCTATTTTTTATTGATTGTCGATGACTATAGTAGGAAGATGTGGGTGTACTTTCTTCGCAAAAAGGCCCAAGATTTTGGTAAATTGAAAGAATGGCTATAGCTTATTGAAAATGAAACAAGGAGAAAAGTGAAGAAAATCAGATCGGATGGTGGTGGTGAGTTTGTTTCTATAGAGTTTGGAGATTTTTGCAAGAGCAAAGGGATCAAGTGACAAACGATGACACCACATACACCTTAGCAAAATTCGGTCGTTGAACGCCAAATGTGGACCACCGTGGAGATGGGGAGGTGTATGTTGAAAGGTGCTGGACTGTCAAACCACTTTTGGGCTGAGGCTATCAATACTGCGGTTTACATCCTTAATCGCAGCTATACAAAGGCACTCAAAGGTAAAACACCACATGAGGCTTACAGTGGTAATAAGCCATCTGTCTCCCACTTCAGAACGTTTGGGTGTGAATGCTATGTGCATGTACCAGACAAAGAGAGAAACAAGCTACAATCAAAAAGCACCACATGTATCTTCTTAGGCTATTGTGATGAGAAGAAAGCCTATAAGTTGTATGACCGAGAGGCAAAGAAGATCATAACGAGCCGTGATGTGGTGTTCAGGGAGCAGCCACATGCAGTGGAGGTAGAGAAGAGCTCTTCCACTTTATCATCAAGCGAAGAGGTAATTCACTATGGACTTGTCCCAGGAGCTATAAAGGAGGAGGAAATATCAGATGATGAAGGTATAAGTCACCAACCTGTTGTTACACCACCGGAAAAGCCATTGTCGCGATGGGTAAGGCAGCTCTACGACCATGATAACTAGATGCCTATGTTTGTTGAGCAGCATGCAGATGGACCAAGGTGGTCTCAGAGAATTGAGGAGCAAAGGAGGGCTTCTGCTCACATAGTCAATATGGCCTTGATGGCTGAGATTATTGCAGAAGTAAAGGAGCCTGCGAGTTTGGAGGAAGCACTTGCAGACCGAGATTGGAAAAATGCTATGCAAGTAGAATATGACAGCATCATGAAGAATGAAACTTGGAAGCTGGTAGATCGACCACCTAGCAGAAAGGTTATTGGCACCAAGTGGGTTTGGAAGGTAAAGTACTAGGCCGATGGGACTTTGGAAAAGTATAAAGCCAGATTGGTTGCACAAGGATTTTCGCAGGTTGAAGGGTTTGATTTTCAGGAATCTTTCACTTCGACTGCTAAAATGACCACTATTCGCGCAGTACTATCGGTGGCTGCTCATAAAAAGTGGCCAGTTTATCAAATGGATGTTAAATCAACATTCTTGAATGGTGACTTTAAGGAGGAGGTGTACCTGGCTCAACCACCAGGGTTTGAGGCCCCCCATTCTGAGAACAAGGTATGCAAACTGAAGAAGGCTTTGTATGGGCTGAAACAGGCCCCAAGAGCATGGTACCAATGGATAGACAAATTCTTTCATAAATTAAACTTCAAAAGATGTGCCTCAGATGCTAACTTGTATGTGTACAGGAAAGGTGGAAAATCTACTATTATTGTTCTATATGTGGATGATCTCCTTATTACATGTGACTATGAAGACATGATCCAGCAGACAAGAAAGGCATTGAGCACAGAGTTTGAGATGACAGACTTAGGCTTGATGCACTACTATTTGGGGATCGAAGTCTAGCAAGAGCCAGGCAAGATCGTCATCTCTCAGTAGAAATATGCAAGGGAGATCTTGAAGGCATTTGGTATGTCCGAGTGCAAGGAGATAGCTACACCTATGGAGGTAAATGCGAGGCTATCTATGGAGGATGCCTCACCACCAGCAGACATCAGGAGATACAGGAAGTTGGTTGGCAGTCTCATCTATCTATGCAACACCAAGCCGGACATCAGTTTTGCTATTGGCATTTTGAGTAGGTTCTCCAAGAGAATCATTGGAATGCAGGGATGTGGGTGCTCAGGTATGTGAAGGGCACTCTTGATTATGGCATCACTTATGGTACGCGCACTTCCTTGGCTGGTCATTGTGACTTAGATTGGGTTGGAGATGTTGATTCCAGGAAATCAGTTTCTAGATTCTCTTTAGGTTCAGGTATCTTCTCTTGGATCAGTAAGAAACAACCAACAGTGGCATTGTCTTCTACCGAGGCTGAGTAGAAAGGCAGCATGTTTTGCTGCTTGTGAAGCAGTGTGGCTGAGGAGGATCTTATGGCACATGGGAGTGCAAGAGGATGAGGCAACTGTGCTAAGGTGCGACAATCAAAGTTGCATGGCCATTGCTAAAAATCCAGTGTTTCATGCGTGCACAAAACATATAGAGATTCAGTATCACTATGTGTGTGATTTGATTGAGGACGGGATAGTGGAATTGGTCTACTGTCCAACAAAGCAAAATGGAGCAGATATCTTCACCAAGGCACTCGGGAAGGATCAGCTTCAGAGTCATCTTCAGAGACTCGGCATTGGGCTGAGAAAAGGTAGTTCACCTATGGGTGGACATTGAGGGGGGGTGTTAGATATGCTCAATGCCCCACCCTCTTGGTAACCACCAGTGGTCCAAGGTGCTCAAGTTGTAAGGTCCCCATATGAGGAGAAGCCATGTGTGAGCCTGAGACACTGGATGGATCCTAACTTGCATGTCAGATGAGGTCTATCAATGAGATTGTTGATGGTAGAAAGATGATTGTGTGGGAGCCCCTTATTATTGTTGGGGCCTGGGGCCAGTTGGCCCCTAGTTGGGGTGTCCCAGGGGGGCCGCTGGCCCCCTTGGTGGGGGTTCGGGTGCGAGAGCCCCCGAGGCGACGGTATAGGGAATATTCCTTGAATATTCCATGGATGACTAGTCGGTTCCATCGACTAGGTTGACTGGTCGGCTTCACCGACTACGTTGATCTGACTACCGCGCCCTCATAGTAGCTATAAAGAGGCGACCTCCCTAGTCCATTGTACAAGATCAGATCTTCCAATAGAGATCTTCCAGCTAGTAGCTCTTCACCTAGTATCTGCCTAGATCGCCATCTAAGCTCCACTGTGGGAGCGCACAGGTGGACGGAGCCATCATCTGTACTACATCAATATTGAAGGAAAATTTTGTTCCTCTCCAATTTGCTATGTACTCTCTATTCTTTGTTCAGTTTCTGTTCCGCTGCGCTGTGTAATTTAATAGAGTGTCCCAAAAGAAATAAGAATCCACTTCTAATTCTCTAAAAGATAATCCAATATTTTTTGGGCCACCTTTTTTGGTTGTTGATGTGAGTGTTGCATTGTTATCCATGAAAATAGACCAAACTCGTGGACATACAATTGCCAAGTTCATTGCAAGCATCGATGCCATATAGAGAAGATGTATTTCTAAGAAGGTTGAAAATATGATATTGTGAAGTACTTTGTCAAAATTGTAAAGGTGCTCTTCTATGAGCTTGTATAAAAGGTAAATCAAACAGCCGTTCTCAGTAGTGGAATCAAGTATTGAGATTCAAGATCTATAGTTTGTAAAGAAGAGAGGAATTGTAATTTTTCCTTTTTGGTATGCATCCACTTTATTTTCTACAAGTACCAATAGCAATAGTTGGATGTGCCCAAAAGGGGAAGTCCATGAAAAATAGGAGCAAAGAAATGTAATTCCATTAGTCATTCAAATCCATGGCTAAACAATGAGATGATCTGACATTTGAATATGATAGTACTACATTAGGTTATCTTTGTTGCATCAGTATGGCAAGATTTAAGAATCTATAGAAAGTAGTTATTGCTTGAGGTAATGATTTCTTCCATTTACCTCCATGCTGCAACTCTAAAATTTTTTCCACTTGTCACCTCCCCTATTTTTTATTGGATGATGGTAGCCAATACCTTATTAAATGTGTTTCAAGTCACATCCTATATTCAAGTAGGCCAGGCCATTTCTCAAGGCTTCTTGAGAGTCAAAAGAGAGGCTAAGAGTTGCATAAATACAGTTCAAAATACTCAATCCATGAGAGCAAACATCTGCAACTAGTGATCACTCTAGCCTACAGACTTAATCTCACATAGTGCTAAATCTCTCTCTCTCTCTCTCTCTCTCTCTCTCTCTCTCTCTCAGTCATTCCCATGAACGAAAAATTTAAGGATTTGACAAGTTCAAAAAACAAAACGTGTCTTCCCATTCTTTGATGCCATCATTCTAGAAGTTGCATCTTGATCAAAGTTTGGTGAAGCCTCCACCTAGAATTCGGCATTTTTACAAAGCACCACAAAGAATGAATTCATTCTAGAATGAGCTGCCAATTGTAAAGGTACTACTTATTTACAAATCCATTTAAACGTTGCTTAGGCTAAAATGTAGCTAAGTAAATTGACTTTTGTTACATGAAGTTAGTGAACCTCCCAATGCCTATTAGATGCAATGGCTATGACACATCGAATGATTGTGATGCATGAAGTGGGAGCAAAGGCCTCCTCAAAGTCAATGTCGTGTTGCCATGCATAGCCTTTCACAACAAGGCAAGATTTGTAGCATTCTATGCTATAATCATCTTTCCACTTCACAATGTAAACCCACTTAGTGTTGATTGGATACTTGCCTACTTATTTAGGACAAGTTGTCCACGAAATTAATTCCCCCCCCCCCCCCCAACCCACTCAAGGGCTCCAAGAGATCATGTGGACCCTTGGATCCTCATGCGCATCCATGGCCCTTTTTCAAACTTTCCACGTGGGCAGAGGTGGCTAATGGCATGAAGGTCACTTGGCCCTAAAGGCGTGAAGGCCTTGGGTTAAAGGAAGGAGACACATAAGCCCTAAGGGGACAAGCGACCACTCACATGGCTCGGTCGGCCCTCTAATTGCATCAACCAATGGCAGATAGCCATGCAAGACAAGCCATGATGTGGCATTTATGTGTAAGGTAGCCAGTGGCCCGGGCAAACCTACAGGGACAACCACATGGCACATCCGTAGGGAGTAGTTGGAGGACCATGCCACATGGTAGGATATGCTGAGGCCTTAGCCTCATCTCTAGCTAGAGATATGTACATTGATGAAGTCTTTACTAGCCTATTTTAAGTGACACTTTTTCTTACATGTGAGGCCATGGCAACTACCAAAGTTTTTGAAAGCCTCCAAAATGCCAGTCAAGCCCACTAAAAGTAGATGTGCCCTTAACTTGGGAAGGTTCTCTTACGCTCAATTTGTCTTTGCAAGTAGAGCTTGCCCTCTTTGTTGTCTTTAGAGAGACTGACCCATCTATGATGAGTTAAGGATCTGCCTCAAGGCCTCTATTGAAATACAACAGTGTACCAACTATAAATTTTCAATATTCGTGATGTAATGTTATGTGACAACTTTCCTTAGGATTTTGGTTTTGGGTTAAAGCAAGCACTGAATGTTTGTTATGCTGAGCTCTAGCTTTCTTGGTGCCTTCTCTTCTCCATATATCTTAAAGAAAAGGTGCCATGTGACAAGCAAACAATAGACCCCTCCTTGCACTCTTAGCCCTTGTAGCAAGGTGAGGTCTTTTGAATGAAAGAATATGAGGGCAAGCCATTGAGCATCACAATGACTGACCATAGTTTGGCGGCTGCTTTGGCCATCTTGAAGAATCATGTGGAGTGCATTGCAAATAAATCATATCAAGAATGCTTTAGAAGTTCAGATGGATATAGGCTACTCATCAAAACTCACCATAGCTTTCCTGATCCCATGGACCATTATTTTGCCTATGCATCATGTAACTAGCTCATTCCTAAAGGTTGATAATTTGGATAATTCTTATCGCAACTCTGCAAACTTCTTTAGGGAGGAAAGGTGGAAAAAGGACAAAGGTGGAAAAAGAGCCAAATAGGAGCAGGGCGAGGGCATGGTGAGGCATGGTGAAGCAAGCATGGTGAAGGACAAGGTTAGCGAGGATGTGCCAAGGGCAAGGAAGCTAAGGTGCGGGGGAAGTAAAATACGAAGAAGGTGACAAGGAAGAATGTCTTGTTTTTATCTTATGCAATCTTCTATGCTTGCAGTCCAAGCCATATCTATTCTTGATGTGCATGGTGCATGAGAAGCTTCTTTTCCAGGCACACAGGGGCATGACAAGGGGAGCTCTCGCCTTCAACATAGCGGGATTTTTCGTTAAAAAAAGTTTTGTCATTGCGGAGGCTTTAACGAAGAGACTTGTTTCCGTGTAAGCCCATTGGAATTTCATAAGCTAGATGTCTAAACTTATGGATCTTAGAGCATTTTGTCTTGGTTTAAAACAACTCAAAGACAGACCAAAATGTATCCATCACCAATGGCATAGACTAAAATTCTATGTTAGGAACGTCAAGACATGAGAACAACCAAGGTCCACGATTGGGAGCTTTCAATGTTGCACGGGCTTTCAATTACCTCAAGATGATGTGGACAGGAAGGTTACAAGTTCGTTTCCATGGTATTCCTACTTATCTTGACTCAATCACATTTGAGCATGGAAGCTCCCAGTGTCACATGTAATCATGCCAAAATGCTCTGAGATCTGTAAGTATAAACATCATAGCTTATGGAATTTCCACTAGCTTACGTGGAAATAAGCCTCTTCGTCATTAAAGCAATCGGCCAAATTATTGCTGCTGAAGTATCTCATTATGTTAATGGCCTGAGATCCCCTTGTCCTCCCCTTTGTGCCTTGGAAAGAAGCTTCCAATGCAACATACACATCAAGAATAGATATGCAAGTGTGGAAGTATGTAGATGGTCCATGGGAGTACATAGGTAGAATAATGGTCCATGGGATCACCACAAGAAACCTATATGATAAAGCAGGTTGTATCCATCAGAACTTTTAAGACATTCTTGATATGATGTATTTGGGATGTGTGATCCTCAAGGCAACCACCTCACCTTGTTGTAACAACATTTCTGCACAATCCCACGCCATAAACTTGGCGGCCTCTGTTTTTGTAGCAGCAACAAAAGAGCATATGTACCGATGAGGAGGGCAAGTATCAGGACTGCATGAGGGAGGGGAGTAATGGGCAAGTGGTGGACAGGATGAGATTGGAGTGAAGGCAATGGGAATGGGGGAGGGAACTATGGAGGGCTAAGGGGCAAGCTACGTAGCCAAATGGAGAGAGAGAGAGAGAGAGAGAGAGAGAGAGAGAGAGAGCGCGCTTTTTGAAAAAACTTTTGGATGAAAAATGCCACATCAGCATGCCGTTTCCCCCCTTCAACTCCCAGTGTTGGGCAAGGCATTGCACTAAAGGCACCATGTGGAGGTGTTAGGAGTGCAAGGAGGGGACTATCTACCACATGGCACCTTTGTTGAGTAGGGCATACACACCACTTGGACGAGCTAAGAGTGGAAGGAGGAAGAGCGGAGCTAAGGGACATAGACCAACACTATGTAGCCCCACACACACACACTTTTTTTCTTTTTTTTTTGGTAACACACACACACAGTTTGGGGGGGACGCTTTTCTGAAAAAAGCTTTGGGCAAGAAACACCACTTCAACATGCCATGTTGAGCAAGGCACAACATGCAAAGGCGCCACGTCAATGGACACCTATCCTTTGATCGGAACCTTTGCTTTAAGATATACAAAGAGAAGAGAGTGCAAGAACTTTGCGAACAATAATGAACTTTAGTAAGCTTGTGCATATGTTTCTTCATTTTGATAAACCTAGGGAGTGGTCCATGTATTTTGATGAATCTAACAACTTGATGGGGTGAGTTAACGCATATTCACTGTGTTATGGTGGGTGTGTTGAAATCTTCGTGTTTTGATTTGACAAGGATATTGAGTTTACATGGCTTGAGATATGTATGTTCTCCCTTGTCAAGTGCCTGTACTCTACATCAATTTAAAGCTTTTCCGTTTGTTGTAGTGATAATGCCAAGATTCCCTTTACACCACTCTGAACCATTCTGACCACAAATGGCCCACTACAACTCACTCGTAGTTGGAAATTAAACCTGCTTGTCGTCAGCACCGCATGTTATATGCTTACAATGTGGCATCTGCAATAAAAGAGAGAATCTAGAAACAATACATTATTACAATGGCTTTCAAAATCAGACCAGTATACATACTTGCAGCACTTGGAAAGGAACGGAAGCAGCCATCTGTCTTTTTAGCACACAAGCAGCAAATTTAATTCAGTTTTCTTTGACCAATTTGGATCTTAACCAAGCAAAAAGAACACGTAAGTTCACCTCCGCGTAAAATATAACCACCACCCCCCCAAAAAAAAAATAAAAATAAATCAGAGATCTCTTTCTCTTGTCTCTCCTGTAGATGCTCTCTCTCTCTCTCTCAAATACACACACAGGAATACATAAAAAGAGACTCTACAATAAGAAAAGTTTCACAGCCAGTTTTGTATGGCCTACAATGGTTTATTCAAGCAGTTTGCCCAATAAAATAAATGAATTGATGTTGGAAATAGCCAACATCTTCCTGAATTTGTTATAGCGTTAGTGCCTCTTTGCACTATCGACTCAATATGTCAAAAATACTCTCTATGTTGACAGTTAAATTCCGCTCTAAGCACAATGAAATAGAAGTGTCGAACGTATATCAACACCTCCAATCTACTGGCATTACAGCCATGAAGATAAGCTGCACAAAGGCCACCATGCCTCCAGAAAATCCAAGTTTTTGATGTGGATTCTGGAAAGAATTTAGTGAATATACATGTCCCAAAAATGGATCTATGAGATGTCTGGAAGAATGCCCATTAAATTTCAGGGCATGGGCACCAATGCCTCCAATTTAAAGAGGTTATATCCATCAGGTCTCCATCATGTAGACATCGCAGAAGTCAATTGCGGTATGCAAAGCTTAAGAAAGCTGGTGAGTTCGTCACTGTACTTTTCAGGAAATGTTCTAAAATGGTCCACATGTGGTGAGTGCTGAAAGTTAGAAGCACTCACTGTCCGTCCTGCCTTTCTTTGCTCCTCAACAAAAGCTTCTACCGACTTTGCAGGAATGACTGTGTCGGCAGTGCTGTAGATATATAGCTGAGGGCAAGATGGCTGCTGGTTTGACAGAACCATTGTGACATCATTCAGCCTCCTGCCAAAAGTTAAAAGACACTCTTAGTTCTACAAACCATGTCAACTGCACATTTCAAAGAATGGCAAAGCCGTTGTTCAATATCAATACCCAAATGTCACACGAAATGCGACAACCAATCTACAGTAATACAGGGACAAAATCAATGCACAGTTCAGAAATACATAATGCACCAACGTCTTATACTGCAGTTTTAAAGTTCAGAAATATACCGATTTACATATGGCATTTGTAGAAATACTGAAAAGAACTTTTCAAGCATTGCACGCACTGCAGTCTCTTTAAGACTAGGCTGTGGCTGCATGATCAATTTATCATCTGCAGTATCAGCACCGAAATGGAGCTTCTGTGTGGCCACACTACCCTTCTTCAACAAAGCTGCAGAAAACCCTGATGCCCAGACCTACATGGAGGAAAACGTGTCAGTCCAACTGTTTACCATTCATTGTATTAAGCATATTATATTTACTCCGCTCAATGTAGAGGAGAAAAAAACCGCAATGACGAGTTGTGCCAAACCTGTGGATCAGGCCTTGCTGAGGGTGCAGAATCCACAACACATCCCTTGATCCTCCCCAGGTATTCATCCCCTTGACGGATGAGCCTTTCCAGGACAGCACCATAACTGCATACGCACAAAATGAATTATACATTAGCAGATGAGCCAATATTTTCGTTGCTGCATTTCAAAAGTTTGCTTATGCACATTTCAAAGTCAGGCATTTATCCCGGAGCTTACTATTTAGGGAGAGAATGTTTACTTACGTCAGCCAACCGGTATTACTGAACGTGTGAAAAATCACAACCTTCTCATTCCCCTGCTTATTGTCTTCTGTAAGCCACTGCGTCAAGTGTTGAGTGAGAATGTCGACATGTTCTTCAGCTTTACCTCCAGCCTTGAAGGTCAAGAGGTCCTTCATGGGAACCACAAATGTAACTGCATGAATTCCTCTCGATGTATACCAATCCGCATATCTTTTCAAATGTTTTTGTTGAGCACCCAGCCATCCCAGTAAGACAACGGCCACTGTTGGCTTAGGTTTGGACCCATTCTCCGGCTGGGAAGCATCTGAAGCCACGGTAGGAGCGTGCCAAGTATGCAAAAGGTTCGTAGAAACCTCCGGTGGAAACGCATAAGAATTATACAAGAAGGATAAGATGCGCTCAAACCGAGGAGTCTGAGAAAACCCTGGAAATGAAGCTCGACCATAAAGAGGTTTGAGTGGAAAAACATATGAAGCAGCACAAGGGCACCGCCAAGTTGACATGTGTCTGAGTCCTTCTGGACAGGTATTCGATAATGATGATATCGTCTGGGACCTTGGATATATATTCAATGAGAAAAGGGGATGGCAGTCGCAAACTGAGGATCTCAAAAATCTCGATGATGATGTGCCGGGAAGAACGAAATTGTGGGGAGGGAAATTTTTTGCTTTATTGCACAGAGGAGCGGCCCTGTAAAATCGGATGGAGGCTGATTGAGAGGCGAAAGGAGAGGAATGGTGAGAGGCAAAAGGAGAAAGCTGAACGGCGACACAGGCAGGCAACGCATGAAGTATGGGAGGAACATTAGCAGGCCAAACTGGAGAAGAAGCGGAAGTTGCCATGGCAGGCTTGCTGGAAGGCGAAAGCGTAAAATCGAAATCGAAAGATGAAGATGCAGCGGGGGCGTATAAGGAAGAAAGTAGGAGGGTTTGACCAGTGGCATTGAAGAAAGATTTTAGGCAAGACTTGTCTGGCAATTCAGTGGAGGCCGATACGGTAGCCATAGCTGCAATGGCGGTAATGGATCCATGGAGCCTGGTTGATAGGGCTCCCATCAAGCAAGCAGAACAATTCCGATCTCCGCAAAGCACTCTGCTATGAGAATCAAAGCGCCAAATGAATTGAGCTTCGTGCAAAGAAACGGTTCTTCAACCCTGCTCCGGAACAAGTACCAATGGAGCACGCAGACCTGTTGCACGCAGAAGGTACCGTGTTAAGAAAAACCTGCGAACGCAGTACACAGAAAACTAAAACAGATTGTGTAGAGAACGACACGCAAATGCTGAGTATCCAATGCACTTCATTACCTTGTGATCGAACAAACACAAACGGAAAGGACCAGCAATGCATCCAACGGATTAAGGGAGCAAAAACCTAATCGAAACTGTGCAACTGAGACGTATCGAATCGAAACCACTGCAGAACACAAACAGGCAAGGAGCCGAAAAAAGAAAAGCTCCGAAGGCCGTTCTACCTGCTGTTGGTGGCAAAATCCGAGGGATTTTTGCAGCAATCGACTGCGTAGGGATGAAGCAACCTGCCGCCGCGAAAGCTTCGAGGGTCAAGAGGTTCCCGACCGGTACAGCAAGCGCTCCACCGATGGCAAATTCCGGCCAATTTCTGGAGCCACAACCGGATGGAAGGTAGAATCGAACGGATTTCCTGAATACGGCAGAGCAGGGGTGAATCAATCTGCGGAGGAGAGGATCCGAGAGCCGAAATAGGATGGATTTGAGCAGCTAGAGACGGACGGGAGGCAAAATGGAACCGATTTCTGCAAAATGGAGCCTATATCTGAAGCACAAGGCAAGGCGGAGCCGATTTCTGCAGCGACAAAACCGATTTTCTGCAGCGAGAAGCAAGACGGAGCCGATTCCTGGAGCGATGGAACCGATTTTTACAGCGATGGAACCGATTTCTGGAGCGAGAAGAAAGATGGATTGCAGCGATGGAACTGATTTCTGCAGCGAGAAGCAAGGTGGAGTCGATTTTTGCAGCGATAGAACCGATTTCTGAGCCAATTTCTGCGGAGATCAACCGATTTCTGCGGCAATCAGGGGCAAAAATGGAAGCAGATCGACGGACTTTTCATCCGGCCACCAACTTGCAATGCATAAAAGCCCGAAGAACAATTGAACAAGACCACCACCCACCCCCCCTATTTTAACTCTTAATCACACCTTAATCTCCCCCTTAATCTGCCTTTTCCCCCCTTCCTAGTACTCGCCTTGCCCTTGATTACTTCTTAATCCTCCCTTAATCTAGCTTTTTTTGCCCCCTTCATGCGAGCGCTTTTCGAAGTCCCCTGCCACGTGTCGCGCGTCCGACTCGCCCGCGTGATTTCCTGGCCTGCCCCGTGTCGTACACCGTGGGCCCCACGCGTTTGCTTGTTCCAACTTTAGACCCCTTCTTTGCGGGTCATATCCACTGACCGCTCGACACGTGGGCGGCCATTTGGGATGTGATTTTAATAATAATAAACTATAAACTATATATATATATAAATATAAATATAAAATATATCAATGTGTGAGCACTGGCCACGTGGGTGGCCGTAATTTTAGTAATATCAAATTATGGGTGAATATTGGCCACCAAACCTTTTTTCTTTTTAGAATGTTGGAGAGAGTATCCCTTTCCATTGAGGAGGCATATCCCCCTCAAATATCAAAATCACTCTCCCTTGTATGTGGCATTAACCAGAAAACATGCCCACACCAAACCCAATCATTCGCATCCTAGCTTGCACGTGATGCAGGTGATCATTTCTTAAAGCAGAAGATGCCAATTATCAATGCACAAACACTATGTTGCACAATGCACAAGGCAAGAGACTTTGGCTCCGTCAGCGAATGAGCACCACATGCAATTATCAAGCATTGAAAATGCACAACACCTTGCATAACAAGGTGGCATAATCACTGAAGTCGGCTCTGTAATTGAACGAGCACCACGTGCAATTATTAAGCATTGAAAATGCACAACACCTTGCATAACAAGGTGGCATAATCACTAAAGAAACTTCTATAGAACCCAACCCTTAACTTAACCCTAACCACGCTTGCACTAACCATGCCAAGAACATACTTTGACACCCCAAATATCCTCATATTCCCTAAAACCTCTAGAAGGTCCAAAAAGTGGAATATGGCACTATATTCCTTTCAGTAAAGCATATTCTAAAAGCAAAAACGGAGAATAATTAAAAGATATGCATACATCTTTCCATAAACCACACATTATTTGGCAAAGAACTCAAAAGTAATGTTAAAATGGTACAAGAAGGCGCTCTGAATGAAAACATTTGAGTTTCCGTAAGGTGCTCCTTAATGACTCTAGTCCTACTCCACACAAATATTTTTGGTCCATTGTATCTTGTGTTATAATGCATGCTTTTACTTTTTTAAGCACTTGTTGTCTCCCATTTTCAATTTGATAATATTCTAAGGCACACTGTGCTGCCCTTTGTTCAAAGGTTCTCTCTCTCTCTCTCTCTCTCATAGGGACAAAGGGAGTCCTAAAATGCACACATCACACACACGATTGTTGGCTCAAGGCTCCATCTTTGGTTTTAGGGACATACATCACTCGCTTTTCAAACACAAAGATTTCCTTAACACACATGATGTCACATAATAGTTTCCTCCCCTCCTATTATGGAAGCAATCTATCTATCTATTTTATGGGTTTTATACTTGTTAATTTTCGGGTTGCATCGGCTATTTTTGACCCTCGGAGGATGATGATACTTCTTCTTCTTCCTTATTCTTTCTTCTTCTTCTTCTTCTTCTTCTTCTTCTTCTTCTTCTTCTATCTTCTTCTTATTCGTTCTTCTTCTTCTTCTTCTTCTTCTTCTTCTTCTATCTTCTTCTTCTTCTTCTTCTTCCTCTCCTTCCTCTTCCTCCTCTTTTTCGTTTTCTTCCTCTTCTTCTTCTTCCTCTTCTTCCTCTTCCTTTGCTTCCTATTCTTCTTCCTCTTCTTCCTCTTCTTCTTCTTCCTCCTCTTCCTCTTATTCTTCTTCTTTTTCTTCTTCTTCTTCTTCTTCTTCCTCTTCCTCTTCTTCACCTTCTCCTTCTCCTCCTCCTCCTCCTCCTCCTCCTCCTCCTCCTCCTCCTCCTTCGTCTTCCTCCTCCTCCTCCTCCTCCTCCGGGAACATCTAGGGGAGGCCCTTATGTGGTATACCAATCAATCAATAGTCCATTAGAGTGACTAGACCTATGTACACTATCTGTTACAACTCCATCAAACAAATGAGGAGAGACAAGAGGAGCTTCTGATAGTGGCTTACAGTTACAATGATGAAAGCCACTAATGGAACATTTTTGATGCTCACCTATCCAGGTCCATCCCTCCTCCTCTGTAGTCTCCATGAGGTAGCTTGCCATCTAACAAGTGATATCATCATTGAAGTGGCCTATCTCTCCATCTTGAAAAGAGAAGATATGTTTCCAGTCTTCATGTGAGTGTCCAAGTTTGTCAAGTCATGCACGCAAGCTCTCTACTCAAGAGAGAGGAGAGGAAGTGCACTTCCTATTTTTTTGCATACTCGTCGAAGTTACACTCCTATGTGTCCAGAGAGAGGAGAGGAAGTGCACTTCCTATTTTTTTGCATACTCGTCGAAGTTACACTCCTATGTGTCCATTGTGCTAATCAAACTATAAGGTCTAAAAGATCCAAACCCTCAATTCAATTATCTAGCTTTTGAATTGTGGGACTTGGTTTGGCCTCGAATAGAGTTTACCCTATGTTAATGTTTTATTTCTCTCTCTTTTCATTTTGTCTTTTTCGTTCCTTTTGAAGGAATATAACACATACATCAAAATCCTTGGAATGTCATTGAATGGGCTCACCATGATAGTATCTGGCATATTTCCAAGTTGTTCCTTCAATCTTTTTGAACTAGATTAGGTTGAAATGAAGGCAATTTTATCATGTGCCATCTCCACATCTACATATCATTTACAATGAATGGCATAAGCGTGATAGTGGCTGTTGCAGACAATAATATCCTCTATCTGGCATATTTCCAAGTTGTTCCTTCAATCTTTTTGAACTAGATTAGGTTGAAATGAAGGCAATTTTATCATGTGCCATCTCCACATCTACATATCATTTACAATGAATGGCATGAGCGTGATAGTGGTTGTTGCAGACAATAATATCCTCTTACAAAGAATCGATGAAGCCATTCCTTGATTGGTGATTTTTGTTGAAATCAGTGTCCTAAAATCCTTCAATGTTCCCTTCTCAAAATAGGATCGTTCTTCACTATTGATATCCATTTTATTGGAACTTGAGGAGCATCTTGGATTTTCTAAGATTATATATAGGAGGCTGCTTGTGGCAAATTTATGTGTAGAAAGTTTCTTCTTACTTTATAATTATTTTTCCATCCTTTGCTACATAAGTTGCAACAAGTTTTCTTTTATTGCATCATTAGAAGTGTTAAATCATAGCCATAACCACTCTCTATATTAGCTTCTTCAAGGCTTATTACGTAGTATTTGACCTTTAGAGGAAAATTTATAGATATGAGAGGGGTTAGTTTCATCCTCATGTGAGTCTAGAAGATATGCAACAATTTCAACAGTGACATGTGTTGAATAGCAAGATCATCCATTTTTGCACTCGTGGATGAACTCATGTGTATATTTAATACACAAGAGAAAATAAATGATAATGACGGCTTAGAACTTGTAAGCTCCCCTTCACAATGTCATGTGTTGCAATGCTTATAGGATAATAGGAGTTCAGTGGAGGAGTTTAATCTCTTAAGGGGGTTTCTTATCTACATGTTTGGATTAAGCCTGTTCATCTTTGATAAAAATATAGTCCTTATGACAAATTGTGTGATGCATTTATTTGATGAGCTATGGTGTAAGATTACCCTTTTACTGAAGGCATATAAAGAGAAAAGGTAACGAGAAATTGCAGATGAGATGATTCAGGCATTCTCAATCTTAGTCTCTAAGGCTTTGTAAGACATTAATTTAACAACTTATAATGACATTTTGGGTAGATTACCAGCTATGAAAGACATTTAGATACTTTGAATTTGACTATCATGGTTCAAACTTTGCAATGTAATAGGGCATGTTGTTCAATAAGCCCCAGGGATTTTGTTAACAGTTTCATGTTTGTGTTAACATGTCATTCACAAACATTGTGTTTGTTGAAAAAATGTGTGAACACAACATGATCACCTTGGTAACTTGAAAAATTCACCAGTGAATCGGATATATGTACAAATGATAATACGTATTATCCTAGTGATTATATGTGTGATACCGGTAAAACAAGTCCACATGTTGGTAGGTTTTCCAAAATTGTCAACGGCGGTAAATGCATAAATATCACCATCTATAATATGGATGGTAATACTGACGGTATTGGGTCATCCACCTGTAGTAATTTTGATTGGCTCCCTTGCCCATTTTTTGAACATCGAAGCTTTATAGAGCCACAAGTGCTCTTCATTTGGCAAGTTTGTAGTCCATATCTCCTACACTTAGCATGTTGGGGTAAAGTGGACCACAATTGAGTCATGAGCAGTGAGAGAGGGAGTGTTCATTGTGACTGCTAAAGTGGTCAATTGCTCCAATATCTAGTGTATTAGGGTAAGGGTCAACCACAACAACAAGGCAATGAATGCGAAGTCATCATGTGAGGTATCAAAATTTCCAAGTTGGTCCAGTTCTTTGGATTCGAATCTTGCCATTATATTCGTGTGATGCACTGATTGGATTTGGAGAGATTGTCTTGATACATGTCTATGATTTTGGAATTTTTGTAAATCTATAGACTTTAAGTATGGAGGTGAGAAAGAGATGCATAGGTAGCGGAAGTACAAGGAGAGTACGAGCTTTAAAGAGGAGGCAAGATGTTACAACTCAAGTTGGTAGCAGAGAGGCCTAACAAACAATGCCCAAAAGATACTTTGACCCTCCAAATATCCTCATCCTCCCTAGTACGGTCAAAATAGTGGAATATGGTAGTGTATCGGACTATATTCCTTTGAATGAAACATACTCTAAGAAGCAAAAAAGAGAGAGGAGAATATTCAAAAGACATGTATACATTTTTCCACAAACCACACGTTATTTGAACTCAAAAGTAACATTGTCTAAAAGAAACCAAAATGGTACAAGAGGGCACTCCTAATGAAAAGATTTAAGTTTGCCTAAGGTTACTAGTTGTACTCCTACACAAATATACTTGGTCCATTTTATCTTGTGATATATTAGGAAGAATTTGTTTTCAATGGATTTTTAACCAAAAAGCTTCTATGGAATCATTTAATGGTATTTATTTGACAAATCTTTTTGCCAAACTTTTTGGACAAAGTTTTCTAATTGAATACTTTGATGGGAAAAAATCTCACATAGTTTTTCACTAGTGTTTTAATGGGACTTTTTCTCAACTATTTCACCAAAATTTTAGATAAATTTCTTGAAGGCATATGTTTATTTCTTTATTAGAGAGAGAGAGAGAGAGAGAGAGAGAGAGAGAAGAAGAAGAAGAAGAAGAAGAAGAAGAAGAGGAAGAGGAAGAGGAAGAGGAAGAGGAAGAGGAGGAGGAGGAGGAGGAGGAGGAGGAGGAGGAAGAGGAAGAGGAAGAGGAAGAGGAAAAAGATGAAGACAAAGAAGAGGAAGAAGATGAAGACAAAGAACAGGAAGAGCAAGAAGAGGAGGAAGAAGAAGAGGAAGAACAAGAAGAGGAAGAAGAAGAAGAGGAAGAAGAAAATGAAGAAGATGAAGATGAAGAAGAAGACAAAGAAGAGGAAGAACAAGAAGAGGAGAAAGAAGAAGAGGAAGAAGAAGAAGAGGAAGAGGAAGAAGAAGAGGAAGAAGACAAGGAAAAAGAAGAGGAAGAAGACGAGGAAGAAGAAGAGGAAGAAGACAAGGAAGAAAAAGAGGAAGAAGATGAGGAAGAGGAGGAGGAGGAAGAAGAAGAAGAAGACAAGGAAGAAGACGAGGAAGAAGAGGAAGAAGACGAGGAAGAAGAGGAAGTAGAAGAAGAAGAAGAAGAAGAAGAAGAGGAGGAGGAGGAGGAGGAGGAGGAGGAGGAGGAAGAAGAAGAAGAAGAAAAAGAAGAAGAAGAAGAAGAAGAAGAGCTGCGCTCATCATTTTTGTGCACACTAGACAAAAGTTACACTTTTATGTGTCTATTTGTGTTAATCAAACTATAGGGTCTTGAAGATCCAAGCCAACTTTATTCTCTAGCTTCCCAATTGTGGAACCATAATGTTATTCTTGGCTTGGCTCCTAAAAGAGTTTGAGGTATGCTAATATATGTTTCTTTTTCTTTTATTTTTTTCTTTCTTTTGAAGGAATATACCACATACAACAAAATCCTTGAAATTTCATGGGAGCAAGTCTCCATGATTCACTTTTAATCAATGGGCTCACATGACTTTGATGGGATACTATTTGACATACTACCAAGTTATTCCTTCAATCTTATTGAACTAGATTGAGTTGAAATGAAGGCAATTTTATCATGGTCCGTCTCCACATCTGCAATATCATTTCCAATGAATATAATGGATGTGATAGTGGTTGTCATAGACAATATTATCCTCTAACAAAGAATCTCAATTAGCTAAATCCATTCCTTAATTGTCCTAGTTTAGTGTCCATATCTTTTGGTATGCCCTTCTCAAACAAGTATTGCTCCTTGCTTCTTTAGTTTTGATATCCATTTAATTGGCTTTTTAGGAGCACCCTAGATTTGATAACGTTTGTATAGTAGGTTGCATGTGGCAAATTTATGCACAACAAGTTGCTTCCCTCTTTATACACTAGGGCATGCAAGTCCCTCCTTTGGAGGAAGATAGCCCCAAGAGGAGAATATCCAAAGCTAGGCAATCTTTCTACACAAGGCCCAAGGAAGAAGGAGGGGTTGGGGTGGTGAACATTTAAGTATCTACATACAAGCTCTCATTATGAAAGCAATATGCAACCCTAAAATGGAATGGGCTCATCTCCTTCTTAGGAACTCCTCTCAAGCTAGGCCTATAAGGGCCCCTCAATGGAATAATTTTCCTAGGCTCTCTACTTTGTGCAATCCTGAGCCTTGCTTTACCAATGGGAATTCAATGTGGAAGTCTTTGTGGAATTATTATAAAGCTCTTAAAAGTCAGGTCTTGTTTACTAGCAAAGGGGCTTTCATGAGTATTGGCTCTATTTGGGTGTCAATCATATTTAAAGATAATGTACTAAGTGACAATGATCTTCTTGAAGCCTTCCTTTTATTCAAGAAGGGTTTGCAAAGTTGGGACAAGTATGGATAAAAGGGTAGAAAAGTTGGCAGGAAATAAGAAGAGAGTTAGGCTCTCTAATCAAGAGCAAAATCTAGTAATGGGAAGTATTGACCTTTGGTCGGGGAACACCCAATGGAAAGGTGGATCTACAATTGTGTATAAGAAAGAGTTTAGTTGGCTAGGGATGCTCACCTCTTCTTGTGTAGCCTCTAGCAGTGACTCCACGTGTTGATGGGATCTTGGAGGAATGATGAGGGAACTCTTCACCTCCTACTACTCATTTTGGGAGCAATGCAAGACCATACAGTGGTTCAAGGTGTCACTTTCATGGATTATGGAGTTGTAGCAATGTGATTCCTCAAGAGGGGAAAGGGGAGAAGGAGAAGGGAAAGAAGGGAGAGGGGGAAAGAGATAGGGAAGGGGAGGGAATGCAAGAAGCAAGAAGGGGGAAGGGGGTGAGAGGCATGCACAAAGGCAAGAAAATGAGAAACATAGGCAACACGTTTTGGAAAGAAGAAAATTGATTTTTTCTTAAACTTGCTTCCATACAAAATTCAAACTTTCTAGTTTTTATACATTGCACCTTTTGAAGGGAAGGCCAACCGTACTCCTCCTCACCACTCTCCCCATTTCTCACATTACAATCACTTGGTCATGCCCAAGGTAGAATTCCATTCTTATCCTAGCCTTTCCTCCATGCTATCTCCTAGGGTTTAGCATGCCGCCCTTCCTAAAGTTGATCCATCCTTGGATAAAGTGGTGTGAAGAAGGCCGGTTGTCATCATGGATTGAATGAGGGAGTGGCAAGCAAAAAGTCATTTTTGGGAAAGTGAGGCTCCCAAAAATGTGTCATGTATGTCCATGAATGTTCATATATGGTGTGCATGAAGATTGTGGACTTGAAGGTACATGTGTATGACCTACTTGAAACGCAGGCCCTTCATCCATGTTGAATACGAGCTCATGGTAGATATTGAGGTTTCTTTCTTCTAGTGTTGGCCATTTCTTTGGTATGTCTCGTAACAAAATGATCAAGAGGTGAAAGAAATGGATCGAGGTGAGCACCCCTGGATCAGGTACTTCTTCATACTTATTGATGTAATCTTTCATTTTTAAGTAGTGGTGGCAACTAGAGGGAAATTGAAGCAAAGAAAATAAATATTATGAGAGTTTACAACTACTGAATCTTATCTTTTGGTGTAACTTAAATATGCCACATTAAATAATAACGTTGGGGTCATTCTCCTACATTTCTCAAAAAAGGGAACACTTGCATCTGTGAGGCATTAGCATATAAGTGGGATGAATGCAACGGTAGTGATAGGAATTACAATAGCTAAGCCAATATTCCTGCTTTATAAAAAATGGGAACCTCCATGTGGGTTGTACTCTTGCGGCTGCATCGGTAGGAGGCTCTGTGTAGGCTCTTGGTAGGCATTGCTTTCTCCAAGTTTATCACTCGATAAAAGCTGAGAGCGCTCGGACCTCCATGATATCAATAGCCTTGAGGTCAAAACTTTGAGCTTTCCATTCCATAGGCTAAGGTTTGTTATGTCCATAAAATGTTAGAATTTGTGGAGGATGCGGTACCACTTAGGATCATTTGTTGGTATATCTTTTGTACGATCTTCTCCATCCATCAGGAAGTGTTCTAGCTCTATGGAAGGCCGTTGTTGCTGGGGGAGATCCTCTCGAGGCAGAAAGGCACACAAGAAGATCATACATGTATACACCTCTTGTGCATTGAAGGAGGGAGGGAAGGAGGGAGAGGGAGGGAGGGAGAGACACAGAGAGAGAGAGAGAGAGAGAGAGAGAGAGAGAGAGAGAGAGAGAGAGAGAGAGAGAGAGAGAGAGAGAGAGAGAGAGAGAGGGAGGGAGGAAGAGAGGGAGGGAGGGAGGGAGAGGGAGGGAGAGGGGGGGAAGAGAGAGAGAGAGAGAGAGAGAGAGAGAGAGAGAGAGAGAGAGAGAGAGAGAGAGAGAGAGGTCTCTCCACATGTCTCAACCTATCTTGTGTGCTTTTGTCAACCTAAATATAGCCACAAGTGCGCTATCAACATCCCTATCATGATTTTTGACGTTTTCAATTTCCCCCAATTTTTAAGCCCAAAATTACCCCTCAATTTGCACTCAAATTGTTCAATTTACCCCAAAATAAAGCATCAAAATTTTCCCCTAATCAATCCTCGAAAATAATTTGGAAAAAAATGTTGCCATGCTTGAGAAGCTTGCCTCCTTGTTTTTGACATTGTTGTCACATTCATGCAGTCCATTCATCAATCTGAGTGGGTACATCCATTTGATTCCCTCTCTTTGTACATAGCAAGTGTTTCGTAAAGTAGTAAGAAAGCTTCAAGCATGAACTAGGCATTATGGCCAAGAATAGGGATGTTTTGTTTAACATGTTGAGACAAGCTTAATGGTGGCTTTCATGATGAAACATGCCTTGGTAGCAAAGCAATTATGGGAATATATATTTGGGTCATCATGGGCATATATATTTGGGGGAGCAGTTAAGATGGAATGGGAAGGATTCACATGCACGTGCTTTGATTGTCCTATTGTGCAAGAGGCACATTGTTTTGCACTTTGGTCAAGTCTAATGACCAAGAGTAGTGGGATGTACTTGCTTCTTTGTACCAAGCCTGAAATGACAAGGGTAAAGGACCTAAAGGAGCAATTTGCAAACATCAACAAGGTGATACTTGAAGCTAGGCTTGTATCCACCATGATTGGTGGTTTTCATGAGCCTTTTTAGACATTTGCCTCTGCCCTTTGTTTGTTTATAGAGAACCATCCTGATGCATACACTTTTGATCCTTGGTAGCTCTTCTATTATAGGAGAAATAGTCCCCAGTAAACCAGAATGGCATGGTTATAGATGATAAGGCCTTTGCTGCCTCACACGGAGGCAAGGAAAAGTCAGTGGAGCAACACTCAAAGGGGAAGCCTAAGGGCAAGGCGACCTCATCCTCAAACACTAATGTCATAGCTAAGGACAAAGGGAAAAATAAGAAGAGATGTAACTATTGCAGGAAACTTGGCCCTCTCATAAGCAAATGTCACAAGCGCATCGCCAATGAGAAGTAGTAGTAGTTAAAAATGACAATCATTGATGGCACAATAGGTGTGATGTAGAAGAAAACATAGCTCGATTGTACATTGGGTCAGATTTTATGGTCACATGTACCTATAACCCTTCGTTGTACATGCAATGTATGTTAGTTGAGGCTGATGCATGGTACTTTTGATAGCGGTGTTCTAAGCACATAACCTCATGCAGAGGATTGTTTATCTTGTTTTGAGATGCACCCAAAGGGCATTCAGTCATGTGTGCTGATAGTGCTTCATATGTCATCACATGCACTATGGATATTCAAATAGTTGCAGCTAATGGGGGGATTATCACATTGAAATATGTCTTGTATGTGTCAAGAATCTCCTTTTTATTTTGGTGATTGCACATGCTAGTCTTTCTGCTTGTTTTGACAATGACAGGTGTACAATTCATAATCACAGCAAGAGGATGTTATTGTGGCCTATGGCACATTGTATAATGGGCTTTACAAGTTGGATCCTCATGAGAGTTGTGCATCTAAGGATGCTTTGGCATAGTTAATGCCCTGGCCGTTAGTGACCCTAAGTTGTGGCATGCTTGGTTTGGTCAATTGAACTTTGGCAGCTTGCTTTGCTTGAAAAGGCATGACATGGTGCTTTATATAGCCTCATTGAAAGCATCAGCCAAACATGTATGTGAGGGGTGTTTACTTGGGAAAATACATTGTGCCTCATTCTCAAAAGATGGATCAGTGGGAGCTACCTACAAATTGCAGCTTGTATGCCATAGTGACGTGCAGCAGTCCATAGCATGCTACATGCCATGCATGGGTATACCTGTTGAAGTGCAAGTCATAAGTTTTTGCATGCTTCAAAAGCTTCATGGCCATGGCTGAGAATTTTAGTAATAGTACAAATTGAGAGGGGAAGCACATGTCACATGACTTCGATGCATTTATGAAGGAGAGGGCCATCAAGCTTTGAGAAGAGTCTATAAAGGAGGTCTGTTCCTAAGGCTAAAATTTCGCTACTCCTGTGAATTTCTAACTTTTACACCTCCCGCCCATCAAATCTTGGAAGATTATCTGCAACCTACCCTCGCCCTATAAACGCCCTGCAACCCGCATGCACTTCAACGTGACCTTGCGTAGACTTTGGTTTGCCATTGTCTTCTTTCGGGTATGTTGTCTTCTATTCTTTGCTTGCCTCACCAGCTACCTTCTCTGGGTCTATTCTGCACTCATTGTGGCCATGGCATCAATGGCAATATGCAACTCACCATGGCTTGCAAGAGAAGCAGATAGAGGCTGCGAGATAGGAAAGCCAAAAAGCCAGGTCAAGGCATAAGGAACAGAGTGCGGGTTGAGGAAAGTGCTAGCACGGTATCGAATTGATGAAAGACACTTTTGCAACATCTACTAAGGGAGAGACAATGAGAAGAAAGAAGAATCCTTGTAGAGCAGCAGCAAGAAGGGTTTCAGATGCATGCATTCGATCATTGCCATCGGAGCGAAGAACACAAGCTATGGTTTCACGATCGGTGGGATCATTCGAGGCAACAACATCAGGCCATTTAGATGAGTACGAGTCTTGAGTCTTCACAAGATTTAGCCTGCACCCTAAAGTTCATAGAGTGACAACCCTACCAACATGTTGGGAGATGCATGCCTAAGAGGCAATGCTCTCTAGCCTGAGAAACGGCCTACACAAAGTGAAAGGGATGCACAACTTAGATCAACTAGGTGAAAAGAGGGCAACATTAGCTATGTTGGTGTCCTCTGAAAGAAAGGAGAAATGGCTTAGGCCAACGTGGCTCCAGCGGTTGAATGTAGAGCAGAAGCAATGCACGATCATCCCGATCCGAGAAGTCTGTGGGCTTTAACAGAACGCAAGAAAAGGAGAGACAGCCTAAGTGCAGCGGAAGTCATTGCTACAATGATGACAATTTGGCACAAAAATACGAAGGTTGTGGCGGAAGTCATTGCTACAGTGATGACATTTCGGCACAAAAATACGAGAGTTTCTCCAGATAGAAAGGATGTATGTAAGAAGGGATGGGACACAAGGTGTTTGAGGAGCACATCGTACACATGCTCGATATAACATAGGTCAGTGGTGCCTAAACCATCCCAGTAGTTGTTTGTGATTGAGCTTTAGGATAGATTACTTGTTTCATTTCTTAAACCAGGCTTGGACTAAATGTGATTGTCCTAAACCAACCCGATGGTTGGAACACCATGCAACCATAGGCTGGTTCAGCTCAATCATAGTTATGTCATTGTCCTGAATGAGCGTGGTTGAACAGACATTAGTTGTTGTTCAACCCAGTGGCATGGTTGAGAAAAAATTAACGACAATATGTTTTGCAATATATTGTTATTTTACTAAACCAGCTCGATGGTTGGAACATCATGCAACCGTGGCTGCTTCGGCTCAATCACCAGCTATGTGATTGTCCTAAACCAATGTGATTGAACAGACATTAGTTATTGACCAGCCCAATGGTTGAAATTATTGTGTTTCTTAGTATTCAAATTCGTTAAATTTAATTTCCTGCTATTCAGGTCATATACCATTGTTAAATCGTGGAATTCAAAAATAAAAAGCAATATATTGTTATTTTCTAATGGTGAAATTCTGGAATGAAAAGCAATATACTTGTTATTGTCTAATATGTGAAGTTGAGACCATCAGGCTAAACCATCCTAGTGGTTGAAACTGTGATAGTGTCCTAAACCATCTCGGTGGTTGAAATTATGACTGTCCTAAACATTGTTAGATATGCTCAATGCCCCAACCTCCTGGTAACCACCAATGGTCCAAGGTGCTCAAGTTGTAAGGCCCCCATATGAGGAGAAGCCATGTGTGACCCCAGACACTGGATGGATCCTGACTTGCATGTCAGTTGAGGTCTATCAATGAGACCATTGATGGTAGAAAGGTGATCTATGTGACTCTAGCCTATGGGCTAGGCAAGGTAGGTAAGTTGGTAGCACAATGAGGCACATGGTCTTGATTGTGTGGAGGAATCAACGTAATCAGTGGAGTCGACTACCGCCCCCATAGCTATAAAGAGGTGACCATAGCTATAAATAGGCAACGTTGATTTGACTACCGCCCCCATAGCTATAAAGAGGCGACCTCCCCAGTCCATTGTACCAGATCAGATCTTCCAATAGAGATCTTCTTGCTAGTAGCTCTTACCTCCTAATGCCAACCTTCTACAAGCTTGGAAACATACGAATGCGAATGCTCTGTGTGCCCTAGTTACAAGTAGTATTGATAGTGTTTTGACCTTGATTTAGCATACATCTAAGGCATCTATGGCCTGGAACATATTGAAGAGTCCATATGAGACACGGAATCAGACAAGGATCCAGAACCTGGAGAATCAGCTCACAGCAGCAGCTGAGAAGTTTAATGAAGGAGAGACAATGGAGGCGTTCATAACCTAAATAAAAAATTTGCATGACCAGATGGTTGGTGCTGGGATACAAAAGACTAGCGAAGAGCTAGCTCAGCGATGTCTCTAGATATGTCTCACCAAGGTATGATGGATTGGTAACAGCGCTTAACAGTCAAGTGAGACCCCAACCATTGACATTTGAGGAGTTTTGTGCTTTACTTATGGGGGAGGAATTGAGGCTTAAAGTGTGAGATGGAGGTGGCAATGGGGATGCTGCATTCTCTACCACTGCGAAAGGCAAAGGTGTTTCTCCAGCAAAGGTGAGTCCTCTACTAGTGGTGACAAAAAGAAGAAGGGCAGCAAGAAGAAGTTTCAAGGAGAGTGCTTCTACTGCAAGAAAAAGGTCCATGTGATTGCAGATTGTTGGGTCAAGAAAGTAGATGAAAATAATGGTACCCTGAAGAAGATAGATAAGGGGAAAGAGATAGCTAACATAGCGGAAGCAGAGTTGGATCTATTTCTAGCCATTGAGAAAGTGTGTTCCTTAGTTCAAGAAGCTTCAACCACTGATTCATGGGTGTTCAATAGTGGTGCCTCCCATCACATGACCTGCAAGAACGGTCCATATTATTCCATGCAACCTCTACAAGAACCCATCACCGCCGTGACAATTGGAAATAATGCAAAATGCCCTATTGAGGGTACATGTATGGTTTCATTTGTTTCTATAAATGGAGATGTTAAGAAACTATCTAATGTGCTGTATGTTCCACAACTCAAGAGAAATCTGCTATCAGTTGCTTCCATAACTGACCTTAACCACCATGAGGTGAGATTCAACAAGACAGGAGCAAAAATTCTGGATAGTGCTGGAAATCTTGTTGGCACAGGAGTAAGGAGGAACAGCCTCTATGAGCTAATTGCTCTTACAGCCACCGCTAGAGTGGGCACAAGCAGACTTTGGCACAAAAGATTCAGCCACATCAGATTTGCAGTGTGCTGAAGGAGATGCAGAAGCAAGGTATGGTTGCTCACTTATTTGCAGTAGCAGAAATCAAAGAACCATGTGAAGCTTGCATGATGGGCAAGCAACAGAGAAAGGCATTCCCACAAGAAAGCAAGAATAGAGCAAACACTCCTCTAGAGTTGATGCATGTTGACTTGTGCGGTAAGATGCCTACATAGGCCTTGGGCGCGGATCTTCCTATTTTTTATTGATTGCCGATGACTATAGCAGGAAGATTTGGGTGTACTTTCTTCACGAAAAGGCTCAAAATTTTGGTAAATTGACAGCTTGTTGAAAATGAAACAAGGAGAAAAAAAAAGAAAATTAGATCGGATGGTGGTGGTGAGTTTGTTTCTATAGAGTTTGGAGATTTTTGCAAGAGCAAAGGGATCAAGCGACAAATGACACATCACATATGCCTCAGCAAAATTCTGTTGTTGAATGCCGAATGCAGACCACCATGGAGATGGGGAGGTGTATGTTGAAAGGTGCTGGACTGCCCAACCACTTTTGGGCTGAGGCTGTCAATACTGCAGTTTACATCTTTAACAGCAGCTATACAAAGGCACTCAAAGGTAAAACACCACATGAGGCTTACAGCTGATAAGAAGCCATCTGTCTCCCACTTCAGAATGTTTTGGGTGTGAATGCTATGCGCATGTACTAGACAAAGAGAGAAACAAGCTACAGTCAAAAAGTACCAAATGTATCTTCCTAGGTTATTGTGATGAGAAGGAAGCCTATAAGTTGTATGACCGAGAGGCAAAGAAGATCATAGCGAGCCACGATGTGGTGTTCAGGGAGCAACCACATGCAGTGGAGGTAGAGAAGCTCTTTTCCACTTTATCATCAAGCGAAGAGGTAATTCACTATGGACCTATCCCAGGAGCTATAAAGGAGGAGGGAATATCAGATGATGAAGGTATAAGTCACCAACATGTTGTTACACCACTGGAAAAGCCATTGCCGTGATGGGTAAGGCAACTCTACGACCATGATAACCAGATGCCTATGTTTGTTGAGTGGCATGCACATGGACCAAGGCAGGGGTCTCAAAGAATCGAGGAGCAAAGGAGGGCTTCTGCTCATGTAGTCAATATGGCCTTGATGTGGGTGAGATTATTGCAGAAGTAAAGGTGCCTGCAAAATTGGAGAAAGCACTTGTGGGCCGAGATTGAAAAAATGCTATTATGTAAGTAGAATATGACAGCATCATGAAGAATGAAACTTGGGAGATGGTAGATCGACCACCTAACAGAAGGGTTATTAGCATTTGGAAGGTAAAGCACAAGGCCGATGGGACTTTGAAAAAGTACAAGCTGCCAGAATGACCACTATTCGCACAGTACTATCGATGGCTGCTCATAAAAAGTGGCGGTTTGGATGTTAAATCAACATTCTTGAATGGTGACCTCAAGGAGGAGGTGTACGTGGCTCAGCCACCAAGATTTGAGGCCCCCCATTCTAAGAACAAGGTTTGCAAGCTAAAGAAGGCACTGTATGGGCTGAAATAGGCCCCAAGAGCATGGTACCAATGGGGATAGACAAATTCTTTCATGAATTAAACTTCAAAAGATGTGCCTCAGATGCTAACTTGTATGTGTACACGAAAGGTGGAAAATCTGCTATTATTGTTCTTTATGTGGATGATCTTCTTATTACAGGTGACTATGAAGAGATGATTTAATAGACTAGAAAGGCATTGAGCACTGAGTTTGAGATGATAGACTTAGGCTTGATGCACTACTGTTTGGGGATTGAAGTCTAGCAAGAGCTAGGCAAGATCTTCATCTCTCAACAAAAATATGCAAGGGAGATCTTGAAGGCATTTGGTATGTCTGAGTGCAAGGAGATGGCTACACCTCTGGAGGTAAATGCGAGGCTATCTATGGAGGATGCCTCACCATCAGCAGACATCAGGAGGTATAGGAAGTTGGTCGGCAGTCTCATCGAACTATGCAACACCAGATCAGACATCAGCTTTGCTGTTGGCGCTTTGAATAGGTTCTCCAATAAGTCGAAGAATCATTGGAATGCAGGGATGTGGGTGCTCAAGTATGTGAAGGGCACTCTTGATTATGGCATCACCTATGGTACGAGCACTTCCTTTGGTCATTGTGACTCAGATTAGCCTAGAGATGTTGATTCCAGGAAATCAATTTTTGGATATTGTTTCTCTTTAGGTTCAGGTATCTTCTCTTGGATCAGTAAGAAACAACCAACAGTGGCATTGTCTTCTACTAAGGCTAAGTACAAGGTAGCATGTTTTGCTACATGTGAAGCAGTGTGGCTGAGGAGGATCTTATTTCCCATGGGAGTGCAAGAGGATGAGGCAACTGTGTTGAGGTGCAACAATCAAAGTTGCATGGCCATTGCTAAAAATCCAGTGTTTCATGCGTGCACAAAACATATAGAGATTCAGTATCACTATGTGCATGATTTGATCGGGATAGTGGAATTGGTCTACTATCCAACAGAGCAAAATGGAGCAGATATCTTCAGCAAGGCACTCAGGAAGGATCAGCTTTGGGGTCATCTTCAGGAAGGATCAGCTTCAGGGTCATCTTCAGAGACTCGGCATTGGGCCGAGAAGGTAGTTCACCTATGGGTGGACATTGAGGGGGGGTGTTAGATATGCTCAATGCCCCACCCTCCTAGTAACCACCAGTGGTCTAAGGTGCTCAAGTTCTAAGGCCCCCATATGAGGAGAAGCCATGTATGAGCCCAGGACACTAGATGGATCTTAACTTGCATGTCAGATGAGGTCTATTAATGAGACCGTTGATGGTCGAAAGCTGATCTATGTGAGTCTAGCCTATGGACTAGGCAAGGTAGGTCCTATGGGCTAGGCAGGGTAGGTAAGATGGTAGCACAATGAGGCATATTGTCTTGATTGCCCTGGATATTCCATGGATGACTAGTTGGTTCCACCGACTAGGTTGACTAGTTAGCTCCACCAAGTAGGTTGACTGGTCGGCTCCACCAACTACATTGATCTGACTATCATCCCCATATCTATAAAGAGGTGACCTCCCCAGTCCATTGTATCAGATCAGATCTTCTAGCTAATAGCTCTTCACCTAGTATCTGTCTAGATCTCCATCTAAGCTCCATTGTCGGAGTGCACGGGTGGATGGAGCCATCATCTATACTACATCGGTATTGAAGGAAAATTTTGTTCCTCTCTAGTTAGCTATGTACTCTCTATTCTTTGTTCAGTTTCTGTTCCGATGTGCAGTGTAATTTAACAAATGTGTCCTAAACCAGCCGAGTGATTGAAATTGAGACTTTCCTAAACCAGTGCGGTGGTTGAAAATTGTTTTGCTTCATTATATACTTTAATTAGACTATGTTTTGTATTATTTTAGTAGTAGCAAAAAGTGGTCTCATTGTTCTATTGTTACCACATGTTGCGTCAGCAAACGGAGTTGTATCTCAAGTTTGTGGGTCAGAATACAAACATTTCAATTGGGCAGAGGAGCTTTGAGCATTGTAAGCCCTGGTACATGTCAGGAAACTCAAAGACAAGAATGTTTTTTGTTGCAAAACACACATAGAGTTTGACTTGTCCTGGCAAGCTATGAATGACTTGAGATCTGGCCATGTTGGATGCACAATCTGTAGGCCACCTGGATCCTCATCATGTGTTGCAAGGGAGGGCAGGTTTTGTAGCCTAAGGTCTCTGTGAGAGCTAGTGGTTTGCCCAAAGGGAGACCGTGAGTGGCACAGGATTGAATGCATTCACGGCACATGCAAGCTTTGTAGTTTGAAGATGAAGAAGAAGACATTCAATGTTTGTCCAAATGAAATGAGGGAAGACAACCAAGTTACTCTAAAATGGAGGAGATTTGAAAATGTCAATGTTGAAGGATCTAATAAAAAGAGATGGCTACTGTCATATAAGAGCACCCAGCCAAGGGAGCTTGTAGGTCACATGGTTCATTCCATCCTAAAATATGTGCTTCACAATCTCACGGCTAGCTAGAAGGATAAGCAGTTCAAGACGTGCCTTGCCAATTTTCCCCGTGACACTATTGTATCTATCATAGATTTTGCAAAAAATTATTCTTTTCAAGAATAAGGTGAGATACAAAGTGCTCACTGGTACAACAAGCATATAACAATTCTTGTGCATATCATGTACAGTCATTTGCTTGATTCTTCCATGCCTGATGCCAATCTGCTTGCTAACTCACAGGAGTCTAGGTCAGTGCAACACACTTACCATTTCTACATTTCAAATGATAGGTAACATGATAGCCTATTTGTGTAGCATGCTTTCTATGGGAGCGAGTTCAAGTTTTCCCTCTACATTCAGATGGAGTGTCAAGCAATGGAGAGACAAACTACTCGCCACAGTTTGGGTAGAGTTTCGATGTCCTCACTGACTTTGAAAGAGGGGGATAACTTTGCAGTTGTCGCAAATTTTGGGGATTATGAGGAAGATGACCCCCATACTTTCTATTGCACTGTACAAAACCTAAGTACAAGGTTGAGGAAACATTTAAGGATAATTTGGGAACAACCTATGAGAAGTGGGATGTAGTAGTTGGAGCTTTTTGGTACAAAAAAACATGCAAGAGAGGCCATAATTACGAATTGCTACATAAGAATCCACAAACATGTGTGTACTCTCATCTAGTAAGAGCTATTAAGTTCCAGATGCAACCTCTGCAATAGCGAAAAAAGGGCAAGAGTGTCTTCGAATTGGATTTAGACACGCATGAGCACATCTTGGGGTATTTTGGAGCGGTGGATGAAAACGACTGAGATAGTACTAAGAAAATGTATGTAGTCTCATTGCAGGGAAACAATATATCCACTTGTCCTACAAAATGGAATTTGTATTTGAGACTACTTCTTTTTAGTATATCCCAAACAACCACCGTGCTAGTTTTATTAAATTATTTTTGTAAATCCCAAACGGTAAAACCCATGCTTGTTTTTAGTATATCCCAACAACCACCGTGCTGGTTTCCCATAACTAATGCACACATCCTACAAATCCATTTATCTTGTAATAATAGAAGAAAACCACCACACTAGTGATTGTTAATATCCTAGTGCAACCAACCACCGTGCTGGCAATAACTTATCCTATATTACTACCATCCTATCCCTACACTACTACCATGCTATCCTAAAATTTGTTGCATTGTGCTAGTGCCCTTTAGACTGGTTATCATTAAGCTTCAGATTTCAAACACTCAGCTACTTAAAACATTTAAGTACTAACATGGAAGCAGGTCGATACAAAATCACGTATTACCAGCACCATGAGAAATTCCACAAGTCCATGAAATGTCTCCAAGATTTTTATTGTTTCAAAATACGATGACATTTTTCTTTCAATGAAATTCCATACTCCCGACTATCTTATCAGCCTTTCTATGGCAAGCATCTACCAACTGTTTAGGCCAATCTGATGCACAATGGTAGACCTCTTCACACACTTGGATTAAGCACTGCTTGCTTGACTCTGTCGACTTATACACCCATAGTAACTCCTCCTTTCACTAGGGGTCCTCTTCATCCTAGCCTTGGCACTCTATACATCTTTGTGCATCTATCATGTCCTGCCAAAAGAAACTTACATCATGAGCTTGACAAGTACCTTAAAGGATTAGGAAAAACAATAGCTAGGGAAATAAATGTTCACCATCTCTGTCGACTCCAAGTAATACACTCACCATTGAAGCATGTCCCCCTTGCAACTATTTTACTCCTTCTTCTCCGAGTCTATTTCTGTGAGGATGCCATCCAACATAATTTTCAAATAGAACAAAAGCATTCCAAAGATATTTGGGTATGCCATATATTTGTTGTAGGTGGATTGATAGTAGGTGGATAAGTGTACAAAGTTTTGGGGCAAGATTTCATAATGGTCTCTGAGTTGTGTCTACACTGCACTTAAATAAGGAGAGAGTTCATCTAGCCTGACCTTCTCAATCTTCAGTCTCATGTTAGTTTGGTAATCAAAATCTTTGAGTTCATTGAGCCTAACCTTCTCATTCTTTAGTCTCATGTCAATTGTCTAATTGAAATCTTTCATCTCATAATAGTTGTCTACTCAAAATCTTTCGTCTCACATTAGTGATCTAATTGAAATCTTTCATCTCACATTACTTGTCAAATTGAAATTTTCATCTCATTATTATCACCACACTGGCATGGATCAAAGGACACTATCTAGTCACATAGTTGAGAAAAAATTACCCAAGTAGACTCTAGAGAACATTAACAATTCAATAGATTACAAAAATATTACATAGACTACAATCTTAAAGGCACTTTTCCTTTAGATAACATCTCAAGGACTCCTTGTTGAGCTCCCTAATTGTAGGCTCGGCCCTCCTTGCTCCTTTCTAGAATGGGGCTGGTTCCTTCCTATAGGGGCATGTCCCCTCCCTTCTTGCCGCTTACTCTTTTCTTGATTTGAGCTTCCTGGTTGTAGGCTCGGACCTTCTTGCTCCTTTCCTGAAGGGGGTTGGGTCCTCCCTTTAGGCTCCTTTTCCTCGCACAATCAGGCTCGGTCTTGGCCTTCTTCAATTTGAGCTCCTTGCCTTTAAGATAATTTGCCCAAATGAAAAATTGGGCTATAGCAGCTACTTTCTCATTGTAGATAGCTGTAGCAGGCAAGCACATTGGATCTATCCATGACCTAGGCAATATCAAATCGCATTCTCTACATAGCGATTTTGTATGCACAAACACTCCAAAGCAAAAAATGTGCACAGGGTGGTAGCACGCAGGCCATCGGATACAACAATCATCTATGATGGGGGTATGGCAAACCATGCCTTTCGAACCCTACTGCATAGTAGGATAGGCATCTGATTTAACTATTGTGGCCATCAATACCACAGTCTTGCTCTATACATGATGAAGTTGCTCCTTTCTCCCTCATCCTAAGGCTATGGATGTTCTTCTTCATCTCCTCCACTTTTTGCTCACTCTATGCAGCAGTTTCATCTGAATCCCTGAGCATTTTATTAAACCTACGTAAATTGCTAAAAAACATCTTCATGGGCCCTTTCCAAAACTTCCACTCTAGTTTGGAAATCTCTCAAGATAATAGACTGCTTTTAATAACTGTCAAAAGCCATGGCAAGCTCATGCAAACATCTATCCTGATCTTCTTGCACGGTCTTATAGCTTGCTCTTTGGATTTCCAATAGTGTTTTGAAAAAACAACCCTCACCATCGCTACTATAAATTGCTCCACCGTGATGGCTGGAACTTGCTCCACCATGGCTGCTCTCTACATCCTTCCTAGCCTGGGGAGTTGCCTCATTGTCTTCTCCACCTCGGTTGCTCTCTGCCCCATCCTTTCTGACTTTGAAGCTCTCTCGTAGTTCATGCATCACCTTTCTAGATTTTGCATTCTCCCTTTTTAGCTCCTCCATCATGTGGTCTTTTCCAATGTTCAATGCGCTCTGCATGTTGCAGAGCTGTTTGTAAAGAACCTCCTTTTTGGCTCTCTGATCTTCAAGATACTTTCACATCTTTTCTATCTCCTTGTCCACCATGTCCCTGTCATTTCTCACTTCTTCGAGCCTATCTTGGAGCTCCTTCATGCGCTTCTCTACTTCTCGTTTATGCCTTTTTGTGTTGACTTGTGCCTCCTCTAACTTGGCTTCTGCACCTTCCCTGAGACTTTTCTCAAGTTGTATTGTCTTTCCTGCATCGGTGGCTTTCTCTTGTAGAAAAGTCACCTTTTGAGACATCTGCTTATCATATTGCTCAAAAATCCCTTTGAGGGTGGATGCCATTAGGTGCATTGCAAGTCTAGTAGACTGAGATGACAATTGGGATTTGCCATCCATGCAATTCTTCAGGTTGGTTAACATGTTCTTGGAGATCGCCCTTGAGAAAAATACATCATGTCCTTTTAGTTGCTCTACTACTGCTTGAACCTGCCAGAACTTGCATGTTCCTCTCGTATCAGAAAAGAAGTGAATGGTCTTCTTCAACACATAGTGGAGGCCTATTGGCAAGCTCGCAATCTTGACTCCACCATCTTTACTAATCTAAGCGTTTGGGTATACATCTAGAATATTCTATTTGGTACACTACAACGAAATATTTGGGTCAACTTCCTCATTCTTCTCAAAGTTACTGAGACAAGACTATAAAGTTATCCTCCTCTTTAGAAGCATTTTTGTGAGGTCATTGAATTCCTCCCCAAATTATGGTGCAATATTTGTCTCTTCAACATGGTCATCATGTAGAGGGTAAATCTAGCATACCTTCCATTGTTTTACACTTGCAATGTTCTCAAAATCGTAAAAATTATCCCATGATGTATGCACTACAAAAGTAGAGAAGATGTCATGTTTTGAGACAAAGTGATTGTCTAGAATACTCAAGGGGTTCACTATAGGTAAATCCTCTACATCACATGCATTCAAGGCCTGATTTCAAAGTCCCTTATTAGTGAATTTTTCAAGAATAAAACATAAAGTCTTAAAATTTAGTCTATAAATACCCACTTTAAATGGTACCCTTTTTAATGTACAAATGTACAAAAAAGAAGATTTATAAAACCCCTTATGTTGAACCTACATGCTACACCTACATATTTATGTGTGAACCCCATATATTGTGAAAATGCCATGTCCCATAAATGGTTTTACAATCATATAGGTTCCTCCTTTCTACTTCATCCTCTTTCACCTCATGTAACACTTTGCACACTAAGCTACTATTTGTTTTGTATCTCAAATATGCCCATGTTGAGAGCCTCATGTGTTGTGAAAATGTCATGTCCCATCAGTGGTGTTATAGTCATATGTATTCCTCCTTTCTACTCAACTACCTTCACCTCCTGTAACATTTTGCACACTAAGCTATTGTTGAGGCTCCATTTGTTGTATGTTGACTATGCCCTTGTGGAGAGCTTAAATCCTAAGTATGTACATGATAAATAGAGTTTCAAGACTAAGAGAATATTGTGTAGTAGGGACTTGATCAAATATATAGCCAAGACCTATGCTCTGTAAAAAAAAAAAAAGAAAAAAAGAAAGACACGCTAATAGATGTGCTTATAAACGCTTTGCAGAATTTAAAAAAAAAAAAAGAATGTTGTGTGGTTGAACAGAATGTTGTGTATGCTGTGTGGTTGTAGGAATCCCATTTCTACAATGTGCAATGTGATTCTTACAACTAATCGTATTCAAGTACTAATTTTATTGTGTTTTGCAGGGTTAAGAAGAAAGGTGGTAGGCTGAATGTCATAGTCTTTGAATCATCAATCATAGGCTGAATCATCATAGTCTTGAAATCTTGACACGTGGCAGCTGCTCCATCCTCCCTTTTTTTTTGTCCGTGGTTAATACGTTAATGATGGCTCCATTGTCTCCCTCAAAGCTAGCAATGATGTCGCAATCTTGTGTGTTTCGCTTATCATCAATCCATTGTGTCAAAAAATGCTTGCCCTCACACCATATAGCATTGAGCATAGTACACTACACCAAGACAAAATCAATTGATTAAGCATTGACCGCCCCATTGGCTGCGATCTCCCTGAAAAAGTCTTCGTTGTTTTGCATCATGGTGTTGTAGATTGCCTTTGCTTTAGAACGTCAGATGCCTCTGGGCTACACAAAATATATAGCTAATCATTTGAGCTACCAAAAAGTAGATCACTACCACCGAGCTTAGCATTTTCAATGCTTCATTCTCCATCCCTCTAAGTCATTTCTATGCATCTCCAAACTCAACATGGTATTTTTCAGGATGCAATACTTTAGCTGTAGCACAAGAAGACTCCAATAGTATTGCAATCCTGATCCAATGCTCTAGACCCTTCCCTTCTCCATCAGATAGGCGTATGCACAATCTTCTTTCAAGCATGTAATTAGATTTGTTTAGTAGGGCATCTGTCTTGGACTACTTGGGGTGGGCTTTGGGGGGTTTCTATGGTGAAGGAATCTATTGGGAAGCATGGGAGGTGTAGATGGATATGATCTTGGGAGCAAGAGGTAGCTACTCCACATATCCTTATTTTGGACCCTCTTTTGTGTTGAGATATCGAGCTCCACTCATGATATGCTAGAGTGACCATTGTGCATTTATGTCACCGACTTGTTAGCTGCAGATGCGGTTGGTACACTGCCCATGAATAATAGCTGGACGACAGCTATCTTTATGTACTCTAGTTAGTGGCTCAATTAGTATGCCACCTAGGTTAGTTGAGTTTGGTTTGAGACCCACATGTAGGGTTCACCTATTCCTTTTGTACTGAGAGAGAGTTCTTTTGGTTTTCACAACTAAGAAGAGGAAATCTGTTTTCAGCCTCCACCTTTGTGTGTATTCCCCCATTGTGTATGTGAGAAAGCTACAGGTGAGACTCCTTCCTTCTCTCCCACTCTCTTCACATGGTATCAAAGCTCGGTTCATGGTAAGGAGCTCAAGAAAGCAAACCAAGTTCACGGTGTCTTGGTAAGAGTATCAGTGTTGCTTTCCTTTCTTGAGTTTGGGAGCAAATCTCTGCATGTAGCATAGCCAAAAAGTGCAAGAGTGCACTGTCTTAGATTGGGATGCCCTTCGCGGTGCAGTGAGAGGGCAGTAGTTGGCGCGCGGTGCAACGAGAGGGCAGTATTTGGTGGAACTTTTGGGAGCAAGAGGGCATTATTTTTTTGATTCAAGGCCATTTCGGGGCCCGTTTTGGTGGCGGAAGTTTTCCTCAGGCACTCAGAAAAGTGCCTGTTTTTACTGTGCGACCACTGTTCTGCACGTCGGTGAAAAGTTACTGCAGAAATTGCATCATATGCCTATGCGCAGAGATATTGGGAGTGACAGAATCATTCATATTGCCTGTTGATGCAAAATCCTCACTAGGAAGTGATTGTGTGGTCAAATACCACATTCGTCAGTTTTGTAGATTTGCCCTTGTGAGACAAAAGTTGTGTTTTTTGTAGTGACAGAATAATTTTGCAGTGTTCTGTAATGGCATCTGATGCTCTTTCACAGATAGTCACTGAAAAGCTTGACAAGAACAACTTCCAAGCATGGAAGTTTAGAATGACGAATTTCCTTAAGGGACTTGGGAGTTCATTACTAGAGCTGAACAAGAACCAGTTATTCCTACTGTTCCCAATCAACAGGAGTTGTAAGCATTTAAAGGATGGAATGAGAGATCTAGAAAAGTTATGTACTGGCTGTCTATCAGCATTTCAGATTCTATGATTGTGCATATTCAGGATGCAAGCACGCCGAAGGAGGCATGGGATACTTTGAAAAAAATGTATAGCACAAATACACAAGCCAGGAAAATGCAGCTCAAGCAGGCGTTGCATAATGTGCAGAGAGAAAATATGAGCATCAATGACTACCATATGAAGGTGAAGAAGATTGCAGATGCACTTGCTTCTATTGGGTCGCCAGTGGAAGATAATGATTTAGTTTCTGTGACCTTGAATGGTCTAGGAAAGGATTATGCACAATTTTGGACATCCATTGCCATCCATTAAAAATTTCCTAATTTTGAGGAGCTGATTGCTCTTCTAATTTCTCAAGAGTGGTGCATCTTCTTCAGGAGGAACTTCAAAAGAAATTGTCTTCTACTCAAATGCTGGAAGAGGTAGAGGCAGAGGTAGAGCAGGCCGATCTGGAGGCCATCTGGAGGCCGTGGTAGAAATTAGAATATGTAGCAAATTCAAGAAAACTAGTCCTATGGAGGAGGACATGGTATCTTTAGAGGCGAGGGGAGCCAAAGAGGTCATGGTGGATGCCAAAGAGGCCAAAGTGCAAACAGCAATGTTGAATGCTACTACTATGGTAAAATGGGTCATATGGTTAAAGATTGCTATAAAAAGTAGAATGACATCATGACTAGAAAATTGCAGCAAGGCAATTATGCATCCTCTAGTAGACAAGGTGATGACAGAAATGAGCATTTGTTTATGGTGCAGCACATGACCAATTCTATGACAAGTGCAGAAGAAAGCAATGATGTGTGGTATGTTGACTTAGGTGCATCAAACCACATGACAGGTCATGCAGAATGGATGCAAGATGCAAGGAAAATGGAAAGACCAGGATTTGTGGAGACTGGTGATGATATTGCACATCCTATTGTGTAGATTGGTGAAATTCCTTTGTCTATGTAGGATGGAAAAAAGAAATACCTGTCTGATGTATTTCATGTCTCGAATATCACCAAGAACCTGGTTTCTATTGGTCAAATGGTTGAGCAGGGCTTGCAGGTCAAATTTAATCCTCATGGATGCTTCGTTAAGGAAATGAAAAATAAAGGTCGCTTGATAGCAAAAGGGAAGAAGAAGGGCATGATGTTTACGTTGGATGTGGACGTGCCTGAATTGAGTGCAGCAATGTTTGCACATGGGACCGATGTAGTTGCAGATATTGATATCTGGCATAAATGCATTGGTCATGTTAATGTACAGTGACTTAAATTAATGCAGGACCAAAATATTGTTGCAAGATTGCCTAAGTTCAAGGTTGCAGAAATGCATAAGGTATGTGAAGCCCGTCAATTTGGAAAACAGGTAAGGAAACCATTTCCTAGACATGTTCAAGAGAGTAAGAGGCCATTGGAATTAATCCACTCTGATGTGTGGACTACTAAAGCTGCATCTATTGGAGGCTATCATTATTTTGTCACTTTTATTAATGACTATAGCAGAAAAGTTTGGGTGTATTTTATGAAAAGGAAAGTGAAGTGTTTGGGCATTTCAAAGATTTTAAAGCTATGGTTGAAAAAGAAACATGCTTGCAAATAAAATGCTTAAGTTCAGATGGAGGGGGAGAGTACCTCTCAAATGAGTTTGCAAGGTTCCTACAAGAGCATGGCATAAAAAAGCAATATTCATGCAGTCATACCCCACATCAAAATGGACTTGTAGAAAGGAAAAACAAGCATATTAGAGAGGTATCGGGTGCCATGCTCAACAAAAAATACTTCCTAGATTATTATTGGGCTGAAGCAGTAGCTTTAGTAGTCTACATAATGAATAGGATTCCCACTGTAGCAATACATGGCATGATGCCAGAGGAGAGGTATACTGGTAGGAAACCAGATATTTCTCATTTGAAAGTTTTTGGTTGCATTGCCTATGTTCATGTGCCAGATGAGTTGAGATCCAAGTTGGATCCAAAAGCTGAGAAGTGCACCTTTATTGGCTATTCTCTGCAGCATAAAGGGTATAGATGCTATAACCCTTCTAGTCGTAAGTTTACAGTGAGCAGAGATGTTGTTTTTGATGAGATGAGCAGCTGGTATAAACTAGTAAATGTGATTGATGATGTAGATGCACAAATGCTACACAGTTTTGAGAGCACCTGGTAGTGAGCCTATTTTGTGTAGGTCTACCAGAGTTAAGTATCCTATGGATAGGCTGAAATATGATGGATTTATAGCCATTCACTATGCCTATATGGTCAAAGTGATACATGAACTAGAACCCACTTCTTTTGAGCAAGCCATGGGAAAAGAAAATGGGAGAAAGCCATGGATGAAGAAATGGATGCCTTGGAAGCAAATGCTACATGGGAATTGGTGCCTTTGCCTAAAGACAAGAATGCAATTGGCTGCAAGTGGGTTTATAAAGTGAAGCACAATGCAAATGGTTCTGTGAATAGATATAAGGCAAGTCTATTTGTAGGTTGAAGAAAGCCTTGTATGGCTTGAAGCAAGCACCCAGAGCATGGTCTGACAAGATAGGATAGGATCTTGTCACTATTGGCTTCTAGATTTCCAAGGCGAATTCCTCACTTTATGTGAGAAAAACAGAGAAAGGCATTATGCTGCTTGTCATTTATGTTGATGATTTGATCATCATAGGTGATAGTGATGAAGATATCCTTCATGTGAAAATGCTATTGAAGCAGAAGTTTGAGATGAAGGATTTGGAAGAGCTACGTTACTTCTTGGGCATTGAGGTGATTAGATCCACAAGTGGGATATGGCTCTTGCAGAGGCAGTATGGATTGGACATGCTATCAAAATATGGGATGACAAGCTGTAAGCCTATTTCAGTTCCTTTGGAGCAGAATGTGAAGTTGAGCACAGATGCAGGTGAGCTTTTGGAAGACCCTACTATGTACAGACGCATAGTAGGAAGTTTGATTTATATGACTATTACCAGGCCAGATTTGAGCTATGTTGTTCGGTTGGTAAGTCAGTTTATGTAGGCTCTAAGAAAACCGCATTTAGATGTGGCTAGATGCATACTGAGGTATGTGAAGTCCACATTGCAGTATGGACTATTTTATGTGATTGGGGTTCAGATACAGTTGCATGGATACACTAATGCTGATTGGGCTAGTAGCATTTCTAATAGATGATCTACCAGTGGATATGTGTTCTCTTTTGGGAGTGCTGCAGTCACTTGGAGCAGCAAGAAACAGCCTACAGTTGCCTTGTCGAGCACAAAGGCTGAGTATAGGGGTGTAGCAATGGCTGCATGTGAGGTAGCTTGGTTGCATAAGCTCTATGATATGCATCGGTCTACAAATGGGCCAGTTGTCATTTATTATGACAACATGAGCAGTATACACTTAGCAAATATCCCAATCTATCATGCTAGAACAAAGCACATTGAGGTGCATTATCACTATGTGTGGGAGAAGGTTCTAGTAGGTTTTATTGATCTAGTTTATGTCAGCACAGAGGATCAGGTAGCTGACATATTCACGAAGGCATTGGGAACATAGAAGCTATGCAAGTTTAGAGACCTGCTTGGTGTGCAAGAATTGGGATTGAGCTCGAGGGGGAGTGTTGAGATATCGAGCTCCACTCATGATATGCCAGGGTGACCATTGTGCATTTATGTCACCGACTTGTTAGCTGCAGATGCGGTTGGTACACCGCCCATGAATAATAGCTGGATGACAGCTATCTTTATGTACTCTAGTTAGTGGCTCAGTTAGTATGCCACCTAGGTTAGCTGAGTTTGGTTTGAGACCCACATATAGGGTTCACCTATTCCTTTTGTACTGAGAGAGTTCTTTTGGCTTTCACAACTAAGAAGAGGAAAACCTCCACCTTTGTGTGTATTCCCCCATTGTGTATGTGAGAAAGCTGCAAGTGAGACTCCTTCCTTCTCTCCCACTCTCTTCACATTTTGATCTTCATGTATGATCGCTACAGTCCATGCTACTGATTTGGATTGAGAATTGCCAAATAATTTTTGAACATGAGCACACCATAGCTTGCCAACTAAAGGATGGTCCATCCTCCTCTTTTATTTGCAACATCGAGAATGTTTCTACATTAGTAGGATGCCATAGCTAGGTTTGAATTGAGAGGGTACTCACGAGGGGGAGGTTGAAATGGGTGGAGAGCTTGCAATGGGAAAAAGGATCCGAGATGACCTGAGATGAGCTTGCATTGCAACGAAGGATCTATGGGAGAGACAATAAGTCATCGAAAGCTAAAAGCTGATGTAATGGAAAAGGATAATTGATCCTCTAGAAGATGCTACTAGAAGACTGGAATAACTTCCAAGTAAGCTTTGTGTGCTTTGATGAGACGCTGGTACATGACTTATGATGTATTATTGAGATTTATAGTTATACCTATGACTATTACCTTTGGCATTTTGAGTACTCATGATAGGACTGTGGTAATGGATAATTCTTTGAGGATGAGGATCTGTACTCAAGAAAACTTGCTTGGATGCAATGTGGCCAAGCAAAATTGTTGGAAAGAGGATGAGGATCGATACTCAAGAAATCCCCGGTTGGATGCAATGTTCTCCGCAGATTCTGTCACCCCAATCACACTAAAACATGACCTAGTTATTTAATCAAGTTCTCAATCGCAACCATATAAATCATGTCAAGATCAGACACCTCTAGCATCCACTGCCTCAATGCATTAGGCATAGACAACACCGTGAAATCACTTGTAACTATGATCTCTTTCTCTTTTGGCATTATTGCAATTAAATTTGCATGTGCTTCATAGTATAATGAATGATGTGCTGATTGTAATGTGCATCCAGGAAAAACTTATTGTGAATAACACTAGCTCAATTGAATTCAAATCTAGATAGGAGCTAGCTCATATATTGTGCAAGCTTGGCTCAGAGGAATTTTGGAATGGCTACTCCAGCAAATCGAACACACAATATTACTAGGTAAGCTTCTTTGAATAATAGTATGGATCATATGATCAAGTCTAAATTTTTCGCACCATATGTCAATGTTTTTACATAAAAATTACAAATTTATATATTTATATGTATTTTCAAAAACAAATTAGATAAAAGTTTTTATTTGATATGATTTTTATTTAACTTTAATTGAATTCTCACTAAATTTTTCATTTAACTCTAGGTTTTCAAGATGCTATTCAAAGTTATAAAATCAAAGTTTGAGAACAAAAAAGCTCAATTGTCTCAATTACAATGAGCTTTGATACAAACGGAAAACTATAGTGCACTTCTTACTTATGCATTCTCTTAGATTAATAAATTATGATGATGCAATTTGTAATTGCGTCAGCATATTTGTTATCATAAACTATTTCAAGGGTAAACAAATAACATATCACATACATAACTATACAAAACAATTTGATTTACACGTTAATGAATCCTTCATACCAAATGGTTGGATGAAAATATCTAGCTATGTAGGGATGAGAGAAATTCAAATTTTATACAGAAAGTAAATATTAAATACTCTTTCAGTATCTAAAAAATATAATATTTTGGAAATATAATTTTAACTATTTGATAAATATAAACAAAAATGTTTCAAATTTAGAATAATTTTATCAATGATCTTTTATGTATTCACTGACACAAATATATGGTGCAAATTCTAACTTGCATAAGGTGAATCGATTAGCAATTTAAGAATGCATGTGCCCAAAGGACTCTCTCTCTCTCTCTCTCTCTCTTTATGTGTGTGTGTGTGTGTGTTCGGGGGGGGGGCACTTGCTATACGCATATGAATATCTTTAACCTACTAACCACAGACACTAGAAAAAAAAAAAGAGGACATCTTTAACCTATTAACCACGGACATTAGAAAAAAAAAGAGGAGACATGTGGCAACTTGGAGGAGAAGAACTTGCCATGTGTCACAAAGAAGAAGCTCTTGGATGGAGGCTTGGAGAGGAAAGGAGGTGGAAATATAAGAGGCATGCTTTGAGTGGGGAGGAGGTGGAAAGGCAAGAGGCAACTTTAGGAGGAAGAAGGAGACAGAAGTCACTGGAATGGAGGAGATAGAAGTAGAGGAAGGAGGAGATGGAAGGTCAATAGAATGAAAGGAGGAGATGGAAGGTCTCAAAGCCATGGGTTAAGATTAATCCAACATTTCAAAAGACAATCCAAGTATGCAAGGTGAATTGATTAGCAATTTAAGAATGCATGTTCCAAAAGGAGCCTCTCTCTCTCTCTCTCTCTCTCTCTCTCTCTCTCTCTCTCGTGTGTGTGTGTGTGCATGTGTGTGTGTGTGTTCACAAGGGGGTGAAATCACCTACAACTATGATCTCTTTCTCTTTGGCATTATTGCAATTAAATTTGCATGGTCTTCATAGTATAATGAATGATGTGTTGATTGTAATGTGCATCCAGGAAAAACTTATTCTCAGCACAATCGAACACACAATATTACCAGGTAAGCTTCTTTGAATAATAGTATGCATCATATGATCAAGTCTAAATTTTTTGCACCAAACAACATCGATTTTTCATGCGTAATTATTATAATCAACTCTACATCTTATGCACAATATGGAAGAAGAAATTGTGAAATCTACATATGAAGAAGACATTAAGCCCAAGTAGAAAATCTCATGTCTGAAGATCTACCAAAAAATGAAGCTAAACCTAAAAACAACAAAAGAGAAAGTGGAGCTAGGATTGTTAAGGCTTTTCTCTAATGTAGAAGGAAAGCAAGAAGCCCAGTTAGTCACAGATTGGCTTCTTTGGGACAAACAAAAAACCCCCAATATTTTAAAAAAATCCTTGAAACTTTGAATGCAACAAACTCTCATATCATGCAAGTTCAAACTATTGTAAACAATTTAGTGTGTCATCAAACTAAGGACAATGGGAATGTCATTCAATGTAACAACATTGAAGTCAAAAGCAACCAAGGGCAAGAGAAAGTAAATTGGAAGAGTTGGAGTTGTGAGAATACAATGAGTGCCCCTATTGAACAACGACGAACACTGCAAGGTCATGTTCATAAGCTTGACGTTGAGCTTACTTCTTTAAAAGTAGCATTAAATAAATTTAATGCACTCCTTATTAGAATGGGGAAAGCTCTATGAGAGGACAAAACAAGAAAATATGTTATCACAATGTTTGTACCTTTTGATATTTGGAGTAAAAGTTTATTTTGCATTCTGAAGAGTATTCATCATTCTCTTTAAGTTTTCTCACATGTTGATACCTTGAGAAATAAATTACAGTCATGCTCTCTTTTAAATTATCTTGACTCATATTCTTGAATATAGGTGACAGAAATAAAAAATGTATTTAATGCATTCTCGAAGGAGGATTCCATCTCAGATAGTTGATCTTGAAACTCAAAGGAGAAGAAGACAAGTTCAACATTTGCTATCACGGCTACATAACACCCAATCCTTACGTCGTGATCATGCTAGAAGAAGAACAAGTTTGAAAAGACATAAATCTATGCTTTCTTTGGAAATGTGTAATTCAATGCAAGGAGAAATTGAACCTCAATATACAGTCCATTCATTTATGACATTGGGTGATAAGTTGAGGGCCACTAGAAGATTTCAATGTTTCCATGCTAGGAAAAGAGTCATGGCTAGAGCAAAGGTTCTTCAAACACAAAATACAACAGCAAGGAATGTATGTTCCAATGAATATGTTGATCAAACTTATGTACATGTTGAGGTTGATCATGCTACGCATACAAAAATGCAAGATAATCAACATAGTCATCAAGTTGGTATGAGTATTAATGTTAGAAACGTTTCACATTATGTTTTTGATTACAATAAAGGAGGCTTATTATCAATTCTACACGAACTACCTCCTTTGGAAGAAGGCATACATCCTTCAATGTGGCCTCTCATGTATTCCAATGTCTCCATACATCTTTTAGGTTCTATGTCTTATCAGTGTCACTTTTGCCATGCTTACATCTGGAAGTGTGAGAAAAAAGATAGAACTCATGGCCAAGATATTGGAAAACTTTGTTGTAAAGCAGTACAAATTTCTCTTCCTCTTTTACCTCCACCTAATGAGCCATTGAGTTCCCTTTTAATAGGGGAAAATAACATTAGCAAAAAATTTTATAGCCATATCCGTGCCTATAATAATGCCTTGGCTTTTGCATTATTGGGTGCAAAGATTGATCATTACTTTGTTGAAAATAGTGGAGTTTACACTTTCAAATTTCATGGCTCTATGTATCATAGGATTGGATCCTTACTACCAGATGCAACACACAATCATAGGCCTCAATTCGCTTAGCTATATGTATACGACTCTAAGCATAAGTTACAAAATCATTTGACTGTAATGAATGACTTGGATCTAGCAATACTTGTAGCTCTACAACATATGATGCATGAATTCAATCCCTTTGCACAAGGTTTAAATTGTATCAGGAAAATGCTCAATGAGAATCGAGGTGTCAAGTTGAAAATGACAATATGTGAGAGAAAGATACCATCAAAGTAGTACTCAGCTCCCTGAGCAATTGAGATTGCATGAATCATGATTGAGCAGGTTGCTGAACAAAATATTGGTTGTCGTGATAATTTCCTATGTACTATGCAAGGGAGTTACAAAAGAATATCCAATTTGCATAGATCTTACATGCCTTTGCTATATGTTCTTCTATTTCCAATAGGCTATGATGGATGGCATTTGAGGATTCCCTATACAAATGTTCCGAATGATATTCCAAAATCATCATTGATTAATAGTCAATGCATCACTCAAAGAGAGTATTATGCATATCAATTACAGATCTGACTTGACACAATTTGCTTGCTACATGGAGGACGGCTACTTCAATAGTACATGGTTGATGCATATTGCAGTATAGAAGAATCTTGGTTGCATTGGATTCGAAACAACGAAAAGGTTCGGTGTAATGAACTTTATTCCGGATTGCTAGACATGGTCCATGATTATGCAAGAAATGATAACATTATGGGAAGAAGTGTAGGTAGTAGAATAGTATCATCTTCAAGTTTTACTGGGGATCCATGATAAATGTACCAGCTTTATCAACATGCTATGGCCATTGTTCGTTCAAAAGGTAAACCGGATCTATTTATTACCTTCACATGCAACCCTAGATGGAAAGAAGTAACCAATCACTTACTCCCTAGACAAAGTGCAAATGACAGACCAAACTTAACATGTAGAGTTTTTCATCATAAGCACAAAAACATGATGAAAGAAATAATTCAAGGGAAACTTTTTGGTACAGTGATTGGCTATGTTTCAGTAATAGAGTTTCAAAAGAGACGATTGCCCCATTCTCATACATTGCTTATATTGGATGGCCCTCACAAACCCCAAACAGTGGCCAATTATATAATAGATTAGTTTCTCCAGAATTGCCCAATCATGAAATGTTTCCATCTTTACATTATATCATCTCTCAATGCAATATCCATGGGCCATGTGGGGTATTCAACCCAAAGGCCGCTTGCATGCAAGAAGGACAATGTACAAAGAAGTACCCATGTAAGTTTGCAAAAGAAACTAATGTGGATAGCAGCGGTTATCTGTATACATAAGACAAGATGATGGAAAGACTATAATTGTAAAGAACAACAAGGTTGACAATAGATGGATTGTACCCTACAATCCGTACTTATTAGTTACATACAATGCTCACATTAATGTTGAAATATGTTCCACCATTTCAGCTGTCAAATATCTTTATAAGTACATATACAAAGGTCATGATCGGGCAACAATAAGATTCTCATATGTATGTAACAATGGTATTGAAACACCGGAGTAGGCTATTGATGAGATTGAGATTTACTTAGATGCACGTTATGTCTCTACCTCAAAGGTATGTTGGAGAATCTATGAATTTGATCTGCATGATGAGAAGCTTGATGTACAAAGGTTGCAAGTGCACGTAGCAAATGGGCAAACAATTGTGTTCAGAGATCATGACAATGTTGTTGATATTGTACATGCAAAAAATTCAAAGAAAACAATTCTAACAGAATGATTCACATGTAACAGAAATTATCCAGAAGCAAATGACACTATTATATTTCGATTTACCACTAAGATGGGTATGGAACCAAGGCAAAATATGGACCAAAAGAAAAAGAGAAAACACTATAGGCCGAATGTATTTTATAGCTCCATCTACTGGTGAAAGATTTTATCTTCATCTGCTACTCACAATTTGCAAAGGATGCAAGTCGTTTGGTGATCTACCGTGCATGTACAATGGTACAATATATCCTACATTGAAAGCCACTTGCATCGCTAGAGGTATATTGGAAGATGATTCAGAATGGATTTCTTGCTTAGAAGATGCTTCCCTTATACAAAATCCATTCCAAAATGAGGTGCATTTTTGTGATCTTACTTCTCTTTTGTGAGCCTTCCAACCCAAGGTTTCTATGGGATACATTTAGGGAACAAATGATAGAGGATTTTATTTATTCTTTAACAAGGATTACATGAACATCATATACTAATATACAAAGCATGGCAGAAACGCAGGCTCTACTACACTTAGAAGGGCTTCTTCATGACAAGGGTATAAGTTTGAGTAATTTCAATGGAATGAATCAGTTTCATGAAAGAGATCTCCAAGCTATACAAGAAAATACACTACTTTTAGAAGAGAAGGCTTTTGATCCAGTGCAACAAGCAATCATATCAGAATCCATGAAATCATCATTAACAGATAGTCAAAGAATCGCTTTTCAGACAACAATGCAAGCGGTCACGCATGATAAAGGTGGGGTTTTCTTCTTAGATCGTCCTGGTGGATCAAGAAAGACCTACTTATATAATTGCCTTCTTGCTCATATACGATCTAAAGGATTTGTTGCATTTAGTGATAGTGGACTTCAATATGCTTTCTACGCACATGAAACACTGGGTTTCTAGCAACCACCAAAGCACTTTGGCTGTCAGTGTAGATCATAGTAGAGTCAGACTGAATGATATCAAGATCTGCAAGTAACTTGCGAAGCCAAACACACTCTATTGTAGCTATGAAAGATGCTCTATATTCAACCTAGTAGAAACTGGCTTGCAATCCTCAAACTGGAAGCGATCAAGGAGCTGTCCAATATACTTGGACTGACACATCATTATACCCTCCTCAACATATGCAAATTGTATGCCCAAATAATAGTGCAACCGGCCAATATCTATCATGGCAAAAGACTATTGTAATTAGACTTGAAATCTGCAATTTGTTTCATATCTGGCCCAGTGATAAGCATGTCATCCACATATAAGATTAGAATTATTCTCAGGCACTCTTTTGGACATAAAGAGTGGCCTCGGTTGGGCTATTCTGAAAGCCACGGCTATCAAAAATGCATGTATCTTCGCACGCCATGTCCGAGGTGCCTGCTTCAAGCCATAGAGGGCTTTTCTTAGCCAGCAAACCATATTTTCATAACCTAATTATTCAAAACCAGGTGGCTGAGTGACATAGACCTCTTCTTGAAGATCACCATGAAGGAAGGCAGTTTTGATGTCTAGTTGATGAACCTCCCAATGCCGATGAGATACCATAGTAATAATACCATGATAGTAGTAATGTGTGAGGTGGGAGCAAAGGTCTCCTCAAAGTCAATGCCGTGTTGCTGTGCATATCCCTTTGCAACCAAGCGGGGGCTTTGAGGTGGTCAACACTGCCATCAACTTTCCTTTTCACCTTGTAGACCCACTTTGTGCCAATGGCACGCTTTCCTGCTGACAAGTCACACAACTCCCAAGTGTTGTTTGCATGAATGGATTCAAGTTTAGCCTTCATGGCATCCATCCATTCCTTGCTGTCTAAGGCATCCTTGTGACATAAAGGTTCCTCATTGCAAGTAGTAGTAACCAAAGCTATAGCCAAATAGTTGCCATGCATCTGTTGGGTTTTTATCTTCATACTTGTACCTTCTATGGGAGTGCTGGTGGTTGGTAGGTGGGCCGGGGCACTTTTTACTTCCCTTATGGAAGGTTTTTTTCCCCCAGGCTAATAATAGCCCATGTGACCTCATTCTGAGGCTAGGGGCACTCTGTTTTTAGCCTAGTTAGCACTTTGTGCTTAGAGGTGTGCTTAGTAGGCACAAACCTATCCTTTGGGTTGTGTGCATATCTTTCCTTTGTACTTGCACATTTTTTAATTCTATTGCAACACACTCCAGCAGTGAGAGCTTCACTCCCACTTGTGTACTCATTCCCTTGCTTTCTTGCTCTCGTATTTCTTACATTTGGTATCAGAGCTCAGGCTCCACACTCCCGTGAGCTCCCCCACTACATTCCCCATGCGAGAAACACTCAAAGATGACATCGAAGTTCTGATTTTTCCATGCAGCAGCTGCAAGACAGTTGGCCGCCCTCTTTTTCAGCACCTGGGAGCTTGCTCTCGCACTTCTGTCTCCGAAAACTTCTTCGGGGGGCCTTCTAGAACTGGTGCGCACCTTCTATTGCTGGTGCGTAGCAAAAACAGCGAGATCCCACCCTGTTTCAGCCACCCGGAGGCTCCAAAGTTGGTGCGCACTATTTTTCTTGCCGCAACCGGCCTGTTCTAGCCCTGTTCGAGGTCGCTACTGTCCAAAACTACTGCGCACTAGTCTTCTACAGCCCGTGGGTAACAACAAACTCTCTTTTTAGTCGTTTCCTTCCTTCTCGAAGCTTGTGGGTACCTGCAGGTGTCCATTTCAGGCTTGGAAATTGGGGATTTCGACTCTCGTGAGGTGTTGTAACAGAAATCAGCGTGTGGACAGCTTACATGCACTCTATTTGTTGAGACATTGCCTTCCAATCAAGGGGCTTTCTGTATTTTCTTTGTTGTATGCCCGGTTTATGCTTGGTACAGCAAGAAAAGTGCCCGTCCACTTAGGAATTGAGTGCGAAATTGGGGGATTTTATGCCTAATTCAGTTCAAAATTTTTGAGGTGCATTTGGAACAAAAAGGGGATGCTTTGATCTCAGTTTTGACACTGAGAAGGGATTTACAGATTTGGGACAGCAAGTTAATGCAGTGACATTGCTCTTGTGCAGTGGAAGGGTGAAGTACTGAGGTTGTGCCCATCTCGGAAGAGATTTTTATTTGAGGTCTCTATTTTATTTCCTTGCAGGTGATCTTTGCAGTGACACATATTGCCATGGGGAAAGATGGTGTGCTTGATTTACTTTCAGCCGAGAACAAACTTGATGGCAGTAACAACTACCCTTTGTGGTCATACATGATGAAGCACATACTTGTAGCCAATGGGCTGAGCAAGGTTGTCAAAGGTACTGAGGTTAGACCTGGTACAGGTGCTACATCACAGGATGATGACTCTGCTACTACTTCTACTATCACATCTGGTAGAAGGATACCTCCTCCACCACCGGTACCATCCACTGAGGCTCAACAAAAGTGGGATGAGAAAGATGCAAAAGCACATGCGATGATTGCATTGTCTGTGAAGACTGGTATTATTCCACATATATGGTCTTGCCAGACGGCAAAGGATGCATGGGATTGTTTGGCTAATTTGTACCAGGTACGAAATGAGGCCAAAGTTGCCTATCTCAAAAGACAACTAGAGCATCTTGTTATGCATGAGGGAGATGCTATGGATGATTTTCTCACCAAGTTCAAGGACTTGCGTGAACAGTTGATCTCTCTTGGGGAGGAGATGTCAGATGGCTCCTTGGTCACCATTATCCTTAATGGTATTCTTGATTCTTATCAGTCTCTTGCGTCCACGCTGCGTCTTATCATGAAAGGGAATCCAGACTCTTTCAAGCTTGATGACTTGGTGCAGGTGTTGTTGCAAGAAGAGCAATCAAGGGAGAACAGGAGTATCTTGAAGGAAGGGGATCAAGCCTTTTATGCAGGGCAAAAGGGGAAGGAAAAGGCTGCAAATAAATGGGCTAGAAAGGGCAAAACAGCACATAATCAGCCCTCTCCCAGTGTGGAGAAAGGGGATGCAAAGGGTTAGAAAAAGGGCAAGTGTCACTATTGCAGGAAGCCAGGGCATTACATCAGTGAATGTCGCAAGAGGCTTGCAAAGGAGAAGGAAAAGGGCACTAAATCTGAAGCTAATGTTGCAGTCATGGATACACATGCAGGTGAGAAGCAAGAAGTTGCAAATTATACTCACATTACTCATGATGACTATGATGAGGAGTGGGCGTTCATGGTAATTTGCAACTATGATCCTTCCATGCATGATGATGTTTGTCTCTCTGTGGCTAGTACTCAAGAGTGGTACTTTGACAGTGGTGCTAGTAAGCACATTACAGCGCAGAGAGAGTTATTTTCAGATCTTGTGACCACCTCACTGGGAGGTATGGTCACATGTGCCAATAACTCCAGCTATCCGGTGCAGGGAGTTGGCAAGGTTGTATTGCATTCAGCCCACGGTGGCTCCTTCACATTGAGTCACGTGTTGTATGTGCCAGGTATCAGGAAGAATCTAATATCCGTCCCTACAGTTGCCTTGGGACGATTAGATGTGAGATTCTCAGGACCCAAATGCACAGTGCATGATCTTGAGGATGCAGGTACCATAGTGGCATCAGGGACACTCTGCAGAGGGTTGTACAGGCTGGATCATTATGTAGCAGGTTCTCATGATGCTATGGCAGTGGTAAGCACGGAAGAAAGGGCCAATGCTGAATTGTGGCATGCACGGTTTGGTCACTTGAACTTCAAGAGCTTGCAGAGACTCCATACACATGACATGGTGGTAGACATGCCACATATACATGCCCCTTGTAGACATGTTTGTGAGGGGTGTATATTGGGAAAGATGCATCGAGCTCCAAAGATGCCACTATAAGGGCTGTTCGAAAATTACAGCTTATACACAGTGATGTGTGTGGTCCCATGAGGACACGCAGTCTTGGTGGTTACTCATATTTTATCACCTTCATTGATGATTTCACATGCTTTACATGGGTGTATCCTTTGAGGCATAAGTCAGAGGTGTGTGCCAGGTTTAAGGATTTCATTGTCATGCAGGAAAATCAAACCTCAGAGAGGGTGGGTACTTTGCATACTGATAGAGGTGGAGAATATATGTCAGATGACTTTCATGGTTTTTTGGCAGAAAAGGGGATTATTCATCAATGTACAGTGCCATACACCCCCCAGCAGAATGGGAAGGCGGAACGCAAGAACCGTACTAAGATGGAAATGGCACGGTGTATGATCAAGGCTAAGGGCCTGCCCCCAAGTTTTTGGTTGGAAGCAATCATTTGCAACAATTATGTGTTGAACAGGTGTCCAACCAAAGCTCTCCAGAACATCACACCTTATGAGGCATGGATAGGCAAGAAACCTTCAGTTCAACATTTGAGGGTGTTTGGATGCATGGCATATACACTTATCCCTGAGCACAAGTAGGGGAAGCTTGATGACAAGGCTGTAAAATGCATTTTTGTTGGCTATAGCTCTGAGAGCAAAGGCTACCGGCTGTACCACCTAGGTACACGGAAGATTATTGTGAGCAGAGATGTAGTATTTGCGGAGGATTCAATCCTGCCAATGTAGTCCATTAGGCAGTAGCCTGCAGTTTATTCACGTGACATCTTTGAGTTTTTATTGCCTCAGAGGGAGGAAAACATAGCCCCACATTTAATGCCTGTGGAGGAGCCTATGACAACAACAACGCAGCCCACTAATGTGCAGGAAATCAATGAACAGGAAATTACAGTTGGTTTGCAGCCAACTAATCTTGATGTGCCTGAATCTTCCAGAAGGGTACCTAGGTGGCTCACAGAGACACTAAAGGACATCCCTCTTGATATGCCTTTGTCAAGTAGGACAAGATTGGGTGCATGCAGAGCTCAGGGTCTTTGTACTGAGTATGCTTTCGAGAGCACAAGTCATGAGGAAGAGCCTGTCTCTTTTGAAGAGGCAGAAGAAGATCTGCATTGGATGGTAGCCATGAAATCAGAATTTGATGCAATCATGAAGAATGATACATGGTTTCTGACAGACTTGCCAGTGGGCAAGAAAGCAATTGGTGTGAAGTGGGTTTATAAGATTAAGAGGCATGTAGATGGCTCAGTGGAGAGATACAAGGCTCGTCTTGTAGCCAAAGGGTATGCACAGCAGAAGGGCATTATTATGATGAAACCTTTGCCCCCACTTCCAAGATGACTACTGTCAGGAGTTTGATAGCATTGGCTGGCCATCATGCATGGGTTATACACTAGCTGGACATAAAGACTGCATTTCTCAATGGAGATATTATAGAGGAGGTCTATGTACTTCTCAGCCCCTAGGTTTTAAAGTGAAGGGACAGGAAACTAAGGTGTGCAGGTTGCAGAAGGCCCTGTATGGTCTTAAGCCAATCACCTAGAGCTTGGTATGCCAAGATTGATTCCCATTTGCTTTCACAGGGCTTTGTACGCAGTTCAACAGAGAGTACTCTATACATTAAGAGTACTACTGAGGTGTTTCTCGTCATCGTACTTTATGTTGATGACATGCTGCTTACAGGATCTCGAGAGGATCATATTGCAGCCTTTAAGGCTGAATTACAGCAAACATTTGAGATGTCAGACCTTGGTCCTTTGCACTACTATCTTGGGATATAGTTTATGTAGATAGAGAGGGGCATATTTTTGCAACAAAGTATGTATATTTAGAATTTGCTGCAGCGGTTTTCCCTTCAGGATAGCAAGCCCATGGCTACTCCTGTGGAGCCAGGTGCAAGGTTGAGTCTTGAAGACAGTGGAAAGCCGTTTGATGGCACTCTTTACATGCAGGCTGTGGGATCATTACTTTATGTGTGCAACACTAGGCCTGACATACAATATGGGGTCTCTTTATTAAGCAGATATATGCACTACCTAGGAACAAAGCATTGGCAAGCAGTGAAACGGGTGTTTAGGTACTTGAAAGGTACTATGCATCTTGGATTGTTCTATCCCAGGGGGGGAATATCACGCTTGCATGGTTTCAGTGATTCAGATTGGGCAGGTGATTATGACACCAGGGTGTCCACGACAGTTTATTGCTTCTACATTAGGGATGCATGTGTTTCATGGCTTAGCAAGAAGCAACCAACAGTGGCCACCTCTAGTTGTGAAGCAAAGTACAGGGCTGCTTTCACAGCTACTCTTGAGTGTGTATGGCTCAGGAGATTATTTGCAGATCTGGGTATGGCGCAGCATGCTCCCACATCCCTCTACACTGACAGTATGAGTGCCTTGGCTGTTGCCAAGAATCCCGTCTTTCATGCTCGCACGAAGCATATAGAGATGCATTATCATTATGTCAGAGAGAGACTCTTAGCAGGGGAGATCAGCATGTCTCATGTGTCGACACACGACAATGTAGCAGACATCTTCACCAAGGCATTACCTCATGATAAGTTTGAGAGCTTTCGACAGCTTTTGAACTTACTTCCTTTCGGTGATTGAGGCTACATCCCTGTATATGTACATACACCACACATCACTCCAGGGGGGTTTGTTGGGTTTTTATCTTCATACTTGTACCTTCTATGGGAGTGCTGGTGGTTGGTAGGTGGGCCGGGGCACTTTTTACTTCCCTTATGGAAGGTTTTTTTCCCCCAGGCTAATAATAGCCCATGTGACCTCATTCTGAGGCTAGGGGCACTCTGTTTTTAGCCTAGTTAGCACTTTGTGCTTAGAGGTGTGCTTAGTAGGCACAAACCTATCCTTTGGGTTGTGTGCATATCTTTCCTTTGTACTTGCACATTTTTTAATTCTATTGCAACACACTCCAGTAGTGAGAGCTTCACTCCCACTTGTGTACTCATTCCCTTGCTTTCTTGCTCCCGTATTTCTTACAGCATCTATTTATTCACACCTCTAGTGTGGGCTGGCAAAGGCTCAACTTGTTTGCTATCCCTAAGTGTGTCCAAAAGTCATCTCAGGACTGATTTTTTCTGTTTATTAATGACATCACTCTCCTGTGCAATTGCATGCTCAATAATATGATCATCAACTAAAGGCATATCAGGTTGAGAAGGAAATATTGGAGGAGGATGTGCATTGGTAGAAGTGTATAGTACAACACTCTGCACTAGCTTCTTCGGATCTGTGGGCAACTGAAAGAGAGGCAACAATGTATCAAAGACATCTAAGGAATCAACAATAGGCTGTTTTTTGCATTCCAGCAAAGGTAAAGGCACATTTTTAGTGAATACAACATCCCTACTGACAATGATCTTGCCGGTGCTGGGCTGACACAACTTGTATCCCTTGCTCTCTGTACTATAACCAATGAATATGCATTTTATAGCTTTGTCTTCAAGCTTGTGCCTCAGCTGAGATGGAACATGAGCATAAGCCAATGACCCGAACACCCACATATGAGAAATTTCAGGTTTGCGACCGTGCCATGCCTCGTAAGGTGTGATAGCCTTCAAGGCCTATGTGGGTGCCCGATTGAGAGCACATAGTTGGAGCACATAACAGCATCCAACCAAAACTTATTTGGCATAGACTTTCCTTTGAGCATGCACATGCCCATTTCCATCTCTGACCGATTTTTCCTCTCTGCCAACCCATTCTACTGTGGAGTATAAGGCATTGTACATTGAGGAATAATACCCCGAGCTGCCAAAAAATTAGAGAATGCACGGGACATGTACTCCCCCCCCTGTCAGTGCATAGAGTAAGGAGCTTGTTCCCTGATTCATTTTCAGCCATGGCAAGCCAATGTCTAAATCATAAGAACACATTAGATTTGGCCTTCATGCCACATATCCAAGCAAATCTGGTGTAATCATCCACAAAGGTAGAAAAGTAAAGATAGCCCCCAAGAGATCTTGTTTGCATCAGCCCGCACACATCACTATGCACAAGGTGAAGCTTCCTAGATGTACCAACTATCCCATCCTTTGGAAATGAGAAATGGTGCATTTTGCCCAACAAGCATCCCTCACAAACATGTTTAACCGATGCATGCATGGGTGGGAGAACAACCACCATGTTTTTTGAATGCATTTTATCCAAGCTTCTGTCGTTGAAGTGACCCAACCTCGCATGCCATAAGTGGGAATCTGAAGTTACAGATTCAGCCACCAAATTTGCCTCTATAGGAAGCTGTTTGTCGTAAACATTAGGATGATATAGCCCAGAAGAAAGTGACCCAGTAAGTATTATGATGTCATCGTACCAGTTGTCATACACGGCACATCGATAACCATCAAAGAGAACTCGAAAGCCATTCAAGGATATGATTGCAATGGAGATGAGGTCCTTCTTGATAACTGTGACAAACAAAACGTCCATGAGCATGATCGTATCACCTGAAACTGAAGTGACCTCAACCTGGCCAATCCTTTTCATGGGATATGATGCATTGTTGGCACATGTCACTATACCACCATGTGGATCAGCCCCCAATGTCTGAAAGAGTGATCTGGAACAAGAAGTGATGTTTTTGGAAGCACCACTGTCAAAGCACCAATCTGACTTAGAATCTAAGATAGACAAGGCTGTAGCATGCTTCTCTGGATGGTGCTAGCATGTCACTACGAAAGCCCCCTCATGGTGAGTGATGTTTGCTGCCTCATGACCATGATCTAGGGCAACAACAATAGTAGTGACAGGAAGTCCCTTTTGCTGCTTTTTCTTTTTAGAAGCGATGCACTTACAACATTAAAAAATGTCATGTCCTGGCTTCCTGCAATAATTATAGCGTTTGCTGTTTTTCTTCTTTATCAAATGGGGAAAAGTTAGATGAGTGTCCAGCAGTAGATGAGCCTCCAAAAAGCTTGGGTTTGCTGTAATTTTGCCCATTCTTTTCCTTATTTTTGTGATTAGTGACAAAAGCCCGATTTGCAATTTGAGAGGTAGCACGATTTGTGCAACTTTGCTCTTCCTGCAGGAGAAGGGAAACAAGCTGGTTGAAAGTATAAGTGTTGGGATTGCCCGTGGCAACTGAAGTCAATGTAGTAGCAAACCCCTGGTAGGACTCAAGAAGTCCATTGAGTGTCATGGACACTACCTAAGCATCTGAAATAATTTCATCCACATTAATGAGTTGCTCTAAAAATCCTTGATTTTTGTGATGTATGCATCCATGTTGTCCCCCTCTTCCATTTTGACATTCTCCAATTGTCTGCATAAGAAAGCAACACGTGCCTCATTGGAAACCTGTTAAAGGTGGCCAAGATGTCCCACGTAGTCTTTGATGTTTTGCAAGACCGAATGTGAGGAATGATATGTCTCTTGACTGAAAAAGCAATGATAGAATGTGCTTGGGCAATGATTGAATGTGTGGCTAGAGTAGTAGTAGATCTAGAGGTGGCAGTAGATCCAGAAGTGATTGTAGCAGGCTCCTGAGACAATACCCCAAAACTTTTTGGCAACTAGCAAATGTTTCACCATGTATGACCACATGGGATAATTGGGTCCATCGAACATGTCCTTAGTTGAGAACATACCCATCCAATCGTTGCTTCCCATGGCAAAAATAAATCCCTAAAGGAAAAATGTGCACTCAAGAGTGGCCTCGAGGCTTTCACTGCAAAATGAGCTGGTTGTCGAAAAATAACAGCAAATGTTAGACAGTGACCATTGACTGCTCGGCTAAATGCACGCTAAGGACCCCTCTGTCAAAGATAGCTATACTACAAAAATATAAGCCCAAAACAAGGGGCAAATGTCTGCAAATGCATCCAATGATCAATTGTGTTGTAAATGTCCCAGATGGAGGCTGCGAGCCTCAAATCTGACAAGACAACAAGCCCAAATCAAGGGGCAAATACATAATATACCCAAATAGAGCTGAATAAAGCAAATGTCACTGCAATGGACAACAAATCTAGTAAAAGCCCCAAAATCTGAGAGGGCAAATATGCCAAAAAGAGGGCAAATTGGGAGAAGCCCTAAATTGTGTTGCAAGTTGCAAATGTGATTCAATGTGGTGCAACCCAAATGCCGAAAATTGGCTGTACCAAGCCAATGTCATTGCAAATTTCAACAAAATTGACAAAACCCCCAATTTTTGAAAGGGCAAAGCTGTCGAATTTGGGAAAAATGACCAAAACCCCCAAATTTTACTGAAATAAAGAAAATGTGACAAAATAACCTACAAATCAAAAAATATTCCGCAATCTATCAGCAATAGATCCAAAATCCCCAAAGCAACAATCTCTAGAGCAAAGTCACCTCAATGTCACTGCAATGTGTGCCAATGTGACATAAAAGAGGGTGAAAGCTTCAAATCCAACTGTACCAAGAAAATCTGATTCAAGAGGGAGAGAATCCCAACCAAATGGTACTAGAGTAGATTGGAGTACCTAGAGGAAGGCCCAAATGATTGAAAAGAGCCAAGATCTGAGCAAAAAACCCCCAAAGACAGTTCAAAAATGCTTGAAATCAACTTTTAACAAGTTGGATGGATTCTTGGCAACATCGCACACCTATCCATACAGGTCCATACGGCCGTACATACATTTGTACAACTGTATGGATAAAAAAATTATTGATTGAAATGGTGCGGGATAGGATTGTTTTATGCGGGTAGCTTAGAAATTTCAAAAAACATTGAAATTGAACCTCAAAAAGTCAAAAAACAGTCAGAGTATTTTTGTGCTCCAAAAATAGTTTTTGGCAATAAAATGAAGGACCGGACTAAGCTGGAGCAAAATGGCAGGTAGGAGCAATGGGAGAGCATGAGGGAAGGCAAGTAGGAGCAAGAGAACTTGCTTTGATGCCACTGTTGGGTGCAAGAAGCAATGGAACAGGAGTGGAGTGTAGGAAGCAAACAACAACCTAGAGCAAAACGTAGTACTGCTCAAATGGATAAGAGAAAAATACAAAGGGTGGCCTGTATGGCCCCCAAGTAAACAATATGGTTGACCAGAGAAGTCAACTCATAGAGTTGGCCTGACCTACAAGGCTTATACCAGGGCTAAGTACTAACAGATACTCCACCTTTTGCACCCTAAAAGAGCAATTATAGGGCTTGGCATAATGTTGATGCACCTTGAGAACCTCCAATACTTTGGCAGCATGTTGCAGGTGCTCTTTCCTCTGTCCTCTTGCTGTGTATGAGGATATCATCAAAGAATACCGGCGAGGCCCAAGAATTAAGTTCATCAAATATTAGAAGGTAGTAGCGGAATTAGTGAGCCCAATTCATAATGTCCTCTTTTTGTCTTGAAAGAAGTTTTATATTCATCAACCTCCTTAATTCTTATCTAGTGGCAACCTGACCTGAGGTCTATCTTAGAGTAGTATTTGAATCCCTTCAACTCATCTAATAGTCATCCACCTTAGGGATTGCAAATCCGTTTTTTATAGTCATTTTATTCAGCTCCCTATAGTCAATACACAATCTAAAAGTCCCATCTTTCTTCTTTACCAACAAAATAGGGGAAGCAAATGGGGATTGACTATGGGTGATGAAGCCCTTATCCATCAACTCCTGAATTTGCTATTGGAAATGGAAGAAAGAATCACTCAATCCTCACTAGACCTTCAGCTCAATATAGACTCTCACACACTTGATCACAATGATGCTAACCTCTCACAGAAAATAGAGCACATAGAGTAGCAAAGTGATAGGAGAGAACTTAGAGTATATTCATCTACCAAACAATGGGAAAACTTGCTCAAGAGTGAGTACTAAAGGACAAATTGATGTAATGGGTTGTACCAAGGGGTACAAGGTTTGTGTGAGTTTGTATGTCACCACATGGTGGTTAGTGTGACCAGGTTAGGTGGTAGAAGGTCCTAGTAGGTGTGATTGAGAGAATCATCGACCTAATTGAGAGATACTGGGAGAAATTTGTGGATCTAGATGCTCTACTGAGCTCACATATGATGTCACTCTTGGCTGTAACTTGTGCCTATATATTGGGCATATCTCTCATGAAGAAACCCTCTTTTTCATCATCTTGGTATCTCCATCTTGTCTCCATGCTACTCCAACATGTGGTATCAGAGCCATGGAAGCCACCATAGCCCGTGAATCCTAGCTAGGTCGTGCTGCCATGTGGCATCATCCCTACCAAACTCACCTTCTTCCTCATCTTCTTCTTCCCCAATTCGTGCTGATCTTGTCAAGCTCCATACACACACTCAGGGCGACATTTCTCCGAGCCCTCCTATAGCTCTCATATAGGCGACCTTTGAGCCCAGAGCACTCTCCAACATTTCGCCCCTGCTACCTGCCATTGCGACTTCTCTACCTGCGACCTCTTCACGAAATTCATCATCTGTGGGAAACGTGTTGACATTTGCTTCTAGCTTTGCTTTAGCAATAGTATGAGCAAGCTGCTCATGAATTTTGAGCTCAAACTGAGCTAAAATCATGAAGAAATCATCACTTTTTCACTCACGAATGGTGCATCTCTGACGAGCTGCTAAAGGCTTCATTTCACCCATCGTCTCTGGTGGACCTTGGCTACAGTAAAGGCATCACTTTGCCTCCAAAAGCCCTCTCTAGGTGTGCTCGTAACTCCTCAATTTTTCCCTACAGCTCTCAGCTTCTCAAATTGGGAAAACTTGGAGAAGTTCAATCAAAGTTTAACTATTCTAGTCAATTGACTAGTCAACTATGATGTTTATTATCTATTTTAGTTTGCTAGACTCTCAAATCTATATTTTGACTGATATTCATTGAGATTTCAAGTCTCCAAGTGTCACCAACACTTTGGAAATTATGCTTATCATGATGTATGAGATGAATTTACATTTCAATCATTTCTTTTTGCCATACATTTATGAGATATATGAGCTTCTTTCTACAAGAGTAGACACTGCCCTTGCAATGACAAGTGGTAAGATCCTCTTCTCCATGAATACTTTCCTTGAGTTACAACATGAACAAATATACAAGAAGATTGGATATTCCAAGGGAATTATGAAGAATCACAAGAAGAAAGATTGCTTGATGATCTGCATTGATGAAATTCAAGAAGGAAAAGTGAAGAAGGGCTACACCAAGAACCTCTCCAATGACAATGTACCTCACACTATGGTACCAAGCTTGGAAGAGAAGGAGGAAAAGGACAAGATATTTCATCAAGGAGGGATTGTACCCCATATCAAAAATTTAGGTTCAACATACTAGAGTACTCTGCCCTTGCTATATGCATAAAATGAATGAAATAAAGTGTTTTGTGTGTGCCAAATAATGGTACTCTGCCATGGATAGTCCATCCTTAAATGATTGTTAGTCTTATGTGAGTTATTTCCTTGTCAGACCTATGGGAATTTCCCATGCATAGTCATTGTCCATTCTTCTACTTGTAAACCAAGAGTCCTAGGAGTGAGTCACAGGTTGGGGCCATGTGTGTTGCCACATGATGGTGGGCAAGCCATGGAGCATCCCATGTACTATTGCTGAGGGATGAGGTCATCAATTTGTGGGAGGGAATGAAGGACAAATTGATGTAATGGGGTATACCAAGGGGTACAAGGTTTGTGTGAGTTTGTGTGTCACCACATGGTGGTTAGTGTGACCAGGTTAGGTGGTAGAAGGTTCTAGTAGGTGTGATTGAGAGAATCATGGACTTGATTGAGAGATACTCAGAGAAATTTGTGGATCTAGATGCTCTACTAAGCTCACATATGATGTCACTCTTGGATGTAACTTGTGCCTATATATTGGGCATATCTCTCATGAATTAACTCTCTTTTTCATCATCTTGGTATCTCCATCTTGTCTCCATGCTACTCCAACAAGCATTGCAAAACCTCCAGCAAGGGCTGGGATATTGAAGGCCCGAGTTCTCTCTACTATGCTGCAAAATATCCTGCATATATGCTGCCTGTAGATGAAGGCTTTACCAAATTTTGGATGATTGAAATGAGGAGGGGGAGGGAGTTTTAATAGGGGGCAACCATCCTCAAGCAGCCCACTAGGGATTGGCGATGGCTATGCAACTCTGATTCTCACACATGCTCACCGTTGCCCCCTCTTGAACACATCCATGTCTTCAAGTATCCACCTGAGCCACAATGTCTCACATGCTACCGTGTAAGCACCTTTGTAATCTGTCTCTATAGAAGAAAGGTCAACTAAGGGATGTTTCTTGCTTAGCCATGAGATAGGCCTTATGCAATACGAAAGAATAGTTTGTCGTCGAATGTCTAGAATCTATGGCACCTGCCAATCTGAATTACACCCAACTTTGCCCTTGCGGTATATGTGATGCCATAAGTGCATGTACCCTTCAAGTACCTCAGTAGTCATAGGCCTGTGTTCAAATGGCTTTCCTTGGGTTGTGTAGAAAAGCCCAATGGCAAAGGAGATGTCTATGGCCAGGTGTTTGCTAGGTAAAGCAAGCTAACTACCATCCTCTAATACTTGCAAGGATCCACCAACTGAGATGAAGCTTGTGCATTCAGTTTTAGCCTGACCTCAACTGCTTCCTTGCAGTCCTCCATCTGGAATCGCTTCGAATATCTCTTGGCAATACTTCTCATGGGAAATGAAGATATTGTCTTTGTTTTGCGTGATCTCAATCCCAAGGAAATAGTGGAGAGATCCCAAGTCCGGCCATTTCAAACTCTGTCATCAAAAGTTTCTTGACCTCGAAGATCTTTCGCTCGCGATCACCTGTAAATATTAAGTCATCAACATACAGGATGAGCACCAACCTTTACCTCCTCTAGAGAATAGGTAGAGATATGCATTCGTGGTAAGCCATCCGTTCCTCACCAGATCATTTGGGCAGAGTTTAGATCCACCCCATTACACATCGATGCTACATTTTAGGTTATCACGTATCTGTACCAAGTCAGGGAGTATGGGGATTATACCTTTGGGCATAGCAAGCTACCATGGCTAGCACTATCCTCTTCTATGGCACTTGCAGCAGGGGGAGACTAGAGGTGTTGGTATGCATGCACAGAGAGATAGTTTGAGAGACTGGGGCTCTACATGGACAGACTACCTCCATTCCAATACAGTATGGATGCTCCGTTTTCTCCCCTCCTATCACACAAGGTCAACCAAGTTATCCATGAGGATCTACTACAGCTACACACATTCCAAACTTGGTTGGGCCTGAGTGATCTTCCAGTGAAGCTGGGCTTCTACAGAGATCACTTCTTACATATCACAGTGGAGGGTTTCATTGGCCCACTAGGATACACATAAATTCACCTACCCCACTCACTGAGGATCTCTCTTAAGCAGTTCTGGGTTTCCTCACACAGACTTCATATCGAGAGCGGCGGAGTAGAGTGACTACCTAGGGAGAGACGCATATGCACATTGTGTGACATGCAGGAGGTTGAGACAGAGGAGCATTTCATCTTCAGGTGTCCTGTTTACTATGAGATTCGAGGGCATTTCTACTGCCTCTTCAAAGATAGCTATGGGATTTTGGCCTGTTTCCTCTCCTACCCAGACCAACGATGTTTGGTAGGTTTCATTCATGAGACACTTAGACACCACGAGAGGATAGTCCGAGTAAGGAGCCAAGATTAGACTGCTTCCTCGGCTGATCCCTCTCAGAGCTCTATCACCGAGTTCTTTCAGCCAGACCATATAGACCCCTGTGGGACAAGGCCTCGATGTGACCGTGACCCGGAGCCGGTGACATGACAGCTCGGACAGAGGATCGACACACAGATCACACTGGCGGACATACCCTCCTTGTTTAGAGTCAGAGCCCCGACCAACGGGGGTCACAGTGGCCTTGGTTAGACACAGAAAGAAAGTTTATTAAAGTCTTCGGGAGGCCGATGGGTCTATGAGACCATGAAAATCCTGATACAATAAGCTATGGTAGTGGAGCTACTAAACGAATGTCCATACCAATGCAAAATATAAAAATGCAAAATAGCAATACTAAGTCCTAAGTACAACATAGTCATGTCAATGGTCGACTATATATCAGTCTCAACATCATCATCAATATCATCATCATCATCGGCAACAGCCAGATATCAGGATGGATGAGGTAGTGGAGGCATGAAGTCGGCAATAAAGTGCTATTGGCCACTCAGAGATGCAGTCTCGGCACGTCTCCTTCTGGTCGTAGCTCTACATCTAACCAGGACTACTATGACCCCCGTCAGTCGAGCTCGGACTCTAAAGAAGGAGGGGATGTCCTCGAGTGTGATCTATGTGTCGACCCTCTATCTGAGCTGTCGGGTCATAGGCTCTGAGTCACAATCATGTTGAGGCCTTGTCTCATGGGGGTCCATGTGATCTAGCTAAAAGAACTCTGTGATAGAGCTCTGAGAGGGATCAACCAAGGAAGAAGTCTGCTCCTGTCTTCGTGCTCAAAGTATCCTCTCATGGTGTCTAAGTGCCTCATAAATGAAACCTACCAAACACTACTAGTTTGGGTAGGAGAGGAAACAGGCCAAAATCCCGTAACTATCCCTGAAGAGGTAGTGGAAATGCCATCAGATCTCATAGTACATAGGATGCCTAAAGATCAAATGCTCCTCTGTCTCAACCTCCTGCATGTCACACTGTGTGCATATGCGCCTCTCCCTGGGTAGTTGCTCTGCTCTATCACTCTCGATGCGAAGTCTGTGTGGAAGAGACCTGAAACTACCCAAGAGAGATCCTCAACAAGTGGGGTAGGTGAATCTGTGTGTATCATGGTGGGTCAATGAAACCCTCTACTGTGATATGTAAGAAGTGATCTCTGTAGAAGCTAAGCTTCACTGGGAGTTCACTCGGTCCCAACCAGGTTTGAAATGTGTGTAGCTATAGCAGATCCTCACGGATAACTTGGTTGACCTCGTGTAATAAGAGGGGAGAAAACGGAGCATCCATGCTATACTGGAAGGGAGGTAGTCTTGTGAAGATAGTGGGAGAGAAGGAAGGAGTCTCACTTGCGGTTTTTTCAAATACACAATGGGGAATACTCACAAAGGTGGAGGCTAAAAACAATTTTCCTCTTCTTAGTTGTGAAAGCCAAAAGAACTCTAGTACAAAGAAATAGAAGAACCCTATATGTGGGTCTCAAACCAAACTCAGCTAACTAAGGTGGCATACTAACTGAGCCATGAACCAGAGTACATAAGGATAGCTATCATCCACCTATTATTCATGGGCAGTGTACCAACCGCGTACCAACCGCATCTGCAGCTAACAAGTCAGTGACATAAATGCACAACGGTCACCCTGGCATATCACGAGTGGAGCTCGATATCTCAACACTCCCCCTCGAGCTCAATCTCAATTCCTGCACACCAAGTAGGTCTCTGAACTTGTGCAGCTTCTCTGCACCCAATGCCTTCGTGAATATGTCAACTACCTGATCCTCTGTGCTGACATAAACTAGATCAATAAGACATAGTAAAACCTTCTCCTGCACATAGTGATAATGCACCTTAATGTGCTTTGTTCTAGCATGATAGACTGGGTTATTTGCCAAGTGTATACTGCTCATGTTGTCACAATAAATGACAACTGGCCCATCTGTAGATTGATGCATATAATAAAGTAGCTTGTGCAACCAAGCTACCTCACATGCAGCCATTGCTGCACCCCTGTACTCAGCCTCTGTGCTCAACAAGGTAACTGTAGGCTGTTTCTTACTGCTCCAAGTGACTGCAGCACTCCCAAAAGAGAACACATATCCACTAGTAGATTGTCTATCAGAAATACTACTAGCCCAATTAGCATCAGTGTATCCATGCAACTGTATTTGAACCCTAGTCTCATAAAATAGTCCATACTGCAATGTGGACTTCATATACCTAAGTATGCGTCTAGCCGCATCCAAATGCAGTTTCCTTGGAGCCTGCATAAAGTGACTTACCAATCCAACAGTGCATAATTCAAATCTGGCCTGGTAATAGTCATATAAATCAAACTTCCTGCTATGCATCTGTAGATAGTAGGGTCTTCCAGAAGCTCACCTGCATCTGCGCTCAGCTTCACATTCTGCTCCAAAGGAACTGAAATAGGCTTACAACCTGTCATCCCATATTTGGACAGCATGTCCAATCCATACTGCCTCTGCAAGAGCCATATCCCACTTGGTGATCTAATCACCTCAATGCCCAAGAAATAACGCAGCTCTCCCAAATCCTTCATCTCAAACTTCTGCTTCAATAGCATTTTCACATGAAGGATATCTTCATAACGGTTCTGTGAACAGATACAAGGCAAGATTAGTTGTCAAGGGGTATGCACAGACATATGGCATTGATTATGAAGAAATATTCAGCCCGGTTGCAAGGATAGCAACCGTAAGAGTAGTCATTGCTATGGCTACATCAAAGGGATAGTCTTTACATCAGATGGATGTAAAGAATGACTTCTTGCATGGTGATTTGCAAGAAGAGGTCTTTATGGAGTAGCCACTAGGTTATGTTCATGCTGTTCATCCTGAGTTTGTTTGCAGGTTGAAGAAAGCCTTATATGGCTTGAAGCAAGTACCTAGAGCATGGTCTGACAAGATAGGACAGTATCTTGTCACTATTGGCTTTTAGATTTCCAAGGCAGATTTCTCACTTTATAAGAGAAAAACAGAGAAAGGTATTATGCTGCTTGTCATTTATGTTGATGATTTGATCATCACAGGTCATCTGCATTGCGCTTCACCTTATAAACCCACTTACAGAATGCAACAAAAAATTTTCAAATGAGAAATATCTGGTTTCCTACCAGTATACATCTCCTTTGGCGTCATGCCATGTATTGCTGCAGTGGGAGTCTTGTTCATTATGTAAACTACTGTAGCAATTGCTTCAGCCCAATAATAATCTGGTAGGTCTTTTTCATTTAGCATGGCCCGAGATACCTCTCCAATATGCCTGTTTTTCCTTTCTACAAGTTCACTTTGCTGTGGGGTAGGACTGCATGAATATTGCTTTTTTATGCCATGCTCCTGCAAGAGCCTTGCAAACTCATTTGAGAGGTACTCTCCCCCTCCATTTGACCTTAGGCATTTTATTTGCAGGCCTGTTTCTTTTTCAACCATAGCTTTAAAAGCCTTGAAATGCCCAAACACTTCACTTTTCTTTTTCATAAAATACACCCAAACTTTTCTGCTGTAGTCATCAATAAAAATGAAAATAATGACAGCCTCCAATAAATGCAGCTTTAGTAGTCCACACATTAGAGTGGATTAATTCCAATGGCTTCTTAGTCTCTTGAACATGTCTAGGAAATGGTTTCCTTGCCTGTTTTCCAAATTGACAGGCTTCACATACCTTATGCATTTCTGCAACCTTGAATTTAGGCAATCCTACAACAATATTTTGGGCCTGCATTGATTTAAGTCACTGTACATTAACATGACCAATGCGTTTATGCTAGATATCAATATCTACAACTACACCGATCCCATGTGCAAACATTGCTGCACTCAATTCAAGCATGTCCGCATCCAACGTAAATATCCTGCCCTTCTTCTTTCCTTTTGCTATCAAGCGACCGTTATTTTTCATATCCTCAACAAAGCATCCATGAGGATTAAATCTGACCTGTTCAACCATTTGACCAACAGAAACCAGGTTCTTGGTGCCCTGCTCAACCATTTGACCAACAGAAACCAGATTCTTGGTGATATTCGGGACATGAAATACATCAGACAGGTATTTCTTTTTCCCATCTTGCATAGACAAAGGAATTTCACCAATCTGCACAATAGGATGTGCAGTATCATCACCAATCTCCACAAATCCTGGTCTTTCCATTTTCCTTGCATCCTGCATCCATTCTGCATGACCTGTCATGTGGTTTGACGCACCCGAGTCAACAGACAACACATCATTGCTTTCTTCTGCACTTGTCACAGAATTGGTCATGTGCTCCACCATAAACAGATGCTCATTTCTGTCATCACCTTGTCAGAAGATGCATAATTCCCTTGCTACAATTTTCCATTCATGATGTCATTCTGCTTTTTATAGCAGTCTTTAGCCATACGACCCATTTTACCACAGTAGTAGCATTCAACATTGTTGTTTGCATTTTAGCCTCTCTGCCATCCACCACAACCTCTTTGGCTCCCCTTGCCTCTAGAGTTAGCACGTCCTCCTCCATAGGACTAGTTTTCTTGAGTTTGCTATATATTCTGATTTCTACCACGGCCTCCAGATCAGCCTACTCTACCCCTGCCTCTACCTCTTCTAGCATTTGAGTAGAAGATAGTTTCTTTTGAAGTTCCTCCTGAAGAAGATGCACCACCATTTCTTTGCTCTTTAGAAATTAGAAGAGCAAACAACTCCTCAAAATCAGGAAATTTTTCACGGACGGCAATGGATGTCCGGAACTGTGCATAATCCTTTCCTAGACCACTCAAGGTCATAGAAACTAAATCATCATCTTCCATTGGCGACCCAATGGAAGTAGGTGCATCTGCAATTTTCTTCACCTTCATGTGGTAGTCATTGATGCTCATATTTTCTCTCTGTACATTGTGTAACTCCTACTTGAGCTGCATTTTCCTGGCTTGTTTATTTGTGCTATACATTTTTGCCAAAGTATCCCATGCCTCCTTTGGCATACTTGCATCCTGAATATGCCTTGAATATGCAATAGAATCTGAAATACTGATAGAAAGCCAGTACATAACTTTTTTGGCTCTCTCATGCCATACTTTAAATGCTTGCATTTCCTGTCGATTGGTAACATTAGGAAAAACTGGTTCTTCTGCATTTCCTGTTATGAACTCCCAATAGCCTTTTCCCATAAGGAAATTCGTCATTCTAAACTTCCATGCTTGGAAGTTGTTCTTGTCAAGCTTTTCAGTGACAATCTGTGAAAGAGAATCAGACGCCATTACAGAACTACAAAATATTATGTCACTGCAAAAAAACACAGCTTCTGCCTCACAAGGGCAAATCTGCAAAACTGATGAATGTGGTATTTGGCCACACAGTCACTTTCTAGTGACGATTTTGCATGAACAGGCAATAAGGATGATTCTGTAACTCCCAGTATCTCTGCGCATAGGCATATGATGCAATTTCTATGGCAACTTTTCACCGACTTGCAGAGCAGTGGTCGCACAGCAAAAACAGGGCCTTTTTCTCAGTGCTTGCAGAGAATTTCTGCCTCCAAAATGGCCTCGAAATGGCCCCAAATCAAAAAAATACAGCCACTGAGGGCTTAGCCATTACTGCAGCATATACTGCCCTCTCACCACACCACGAAGGGCATCTAAAACTGAGACAATGCACTGTTGCACTTTTCGGCTGTGCTACCTACAGAGATTTGCTCCCAAACTCGAAAAAGGAAAGCAACACTGGCCCTCTTACCAGGACACTGTGAACTTGGTTTGCTTTCTTGAGCTCCTTACCATGCACCAGGCTCTGATACCATGTGAAGATAGTGGGAGAGAAGGAAGGAGTCTGACTTACGACTTTTTCACATACACAATGGGGGAATACACACAAAGGTGGAGGCTGAAAACAGTTTTCCTCTTCTTAGTTGTGAAAGCCAAAAGAACTCTAGTACAAAGAAATAGAAGAACCCTATATGTGGGTCTCAAACCAAACTCAGCTAACTAAGGTGGCATACTAACTGAGCCACGAACTAGAGTACATAAAGATAGCTGTCATCCACCTATTATTCATGGGCGGTGTACCAACCGTATCTGCAGCTAATAAGTCGGTGACATAAATGCACAACGGTCACCCAATCGCTCAAACCATCTCTCTGTATGTGCATACCGGCACCTCTGGTCTCCTCCTACTACAAGTGCCATAGAGGAGGATAGAGCTATCCATGGTAGCCTGCTATGCCTTGAGGTATAATCCCCATATTCCCTAACTCAATACAGATATGTGATGACCTGAAATGCAACATCTAGCTGTAAAGCGGTTGACCAAAACTCAGCCTGAATGATCTGGTGAGGAACGGATGACTTGCCAGGAATCATCTATGATAATATGAGAACCTGTAGCCACTTCACATGGGCCCACTCTATATCCAACAAGTCTAGCCCCCAACAAGGCTGTCATACATCCCTGCTGGGCGAGCCAAGGAGTCAAAAAGAAAACCCTTGGTGCATGGATCCTAAAAGTGCACGCGGAAGCACTGCCTCTCTAGTCTAGCCAATGAAGCATACCCTCTACTCAAGCATGCCTGCATCGTAGGTCTCATAGTGAAGCTGGGTCCGGAGAAGATAACCCTAAGATAAGTGTCTGATGAAACTATCTCAATAGATGACCCCGCAAATGTGAATTGCTCCTGACGCATGATGGCTCGAGATGTATTAAAGATCATGAACTTGGTTTTACCCAGGTTGACCTTCAAATCATGAGACTCACAAAAGTACTGTAGTGCATCTAGGTGTCTCTGAAGTCCCTATGCCGAGGAAGACAAGAGAGCCACGTCATTTGCATAGAGCAAAATTTGGATCAACATGCCTGCAAGAGAGCAACCTACACCCTTGTGTTTGCATCACTGTCTCAAGCTCGTCAATGTAGAGGCCAAACAAGGTAGGCGACAAAGGACACCCTTGTTTGACCCCGATGGTGCTCATGATCTCATCTGTCCACCTGGATCCTACCCAAACTCTGCCAGAAACTCTCTCGTAAAGTGCCATGATAGCCCAAATGATCTCTTGGTCATAACCCAAGTCTTGTAGGTGCCATATGAGGTAGGTTCTCGGGACCATGTCAGATGCCTTGCGGAAATCCACAAAGCAACAATAAACCCTCTGCCTCTATGACCTCACCTCCTCGATGATACATCTGAGCATGAGAATGTGGTCCATGGTTCCATGATCACACCGGAACCCAGAGCTACGACTAGGAGACGTGTACCTTTGAGGAAGCATCAGCACTCTATTACCGACCTCATGCCTCCACTGCCTCATCCATCCTGATGTCTTGTGGTTGATGATAATGATGATATAGATCACCCTAGCATGCCCTTTGCTCCAGCCCCACTGAGTCTTGCATGAGTCTACCTTTTTTTGCGCACTTTGTCCCATAGGCCCGCGAGGCCTCCCACAGACAGAAATACATCGTTCTTTCTTTCTCACCAAAAATCTTTGCCTCTCACCAGAGAGCCACACTGGAGCCTGGACACATGGAGCATCATCATGCACTTGGGACATTAGCTCTGAGCACTCGATATGTTTTTTGCTATGTTGCTATTTTGATGTTACTAGTCTATAGTAGTTTAGCACTGAATAAGGGCCTTAACGAGCCCTTTCCTTTAGCCCATAGTGCCTTGTATGAGTTACTTTTGGATTGTACTTTGTCTCATAGGCCCGCGAGGCCTCCTTCAAACGTCTCTCTCTCTCTCTTTCTCTCTCTAATATAGAGTGGGCTCAAGTAGAGCGACTACACGTTCTCTTGCTATCGTGGATGATCCGTAGCAAGCCATCGGTTCCTCATCAAATCATTCGAGCTGAGTTTGGGGCATCTCCATTACAGCTGGATGTGGCATTCTAGACCATCACCTACTTACATCATGTCAGGGATTATGGCTCGTATTGCCATGGTTGGCATTGTCCTCCTCTATGGATCTAGTAGCTGAGAGCGATTCATGCAGGTGGTTTGAGAGACTAGTGCTCCACATGGGTAGACTGCCCCGTTTCCATAGAGCATCGATGCTCCATCCATCCCGTGCTGACACCAAGATTTTAACCAAGTCATACAGCTACACACATTCTTGGCACCGAGGGAGCTCCCAGTGAAGTGAGGCTTCTACAAGGATTATTGCTTGTGCATCCCAAGGAGGGCTTTATTGACCCACCAAGGTACACCCAGATCCACCTCCCACACTCACTAAGGATCACTATTAGCAGATAGTTTTGTGTCTCATCACATTGACTCCATATGGAGAGTGGATGAGCTAAGGGTATACCCAGGGAGAGTCACATTTGCATGCTATGTGATTGACATGAGATTGAGTCAAAGGAACACTTCATCTTCAGATGTTGTATATACTAGAAGATTTGAGGCTGCCACTATCTTTTTAGAGATGGTTCGGTCCCCTTTTTGTTACGTCAACCATAATCATAGAAGCCCATGGTTGGTTTATGGCAAGGTGGGAAACCAGAGGGCTCTGACAATGCTTGCATAAGTGGGGCCTAAAGGTTTGGGTCTAGGGTCATCCCTAGGCTCAAGCATTAGTGAGAAGATGCAAAGGGGAGGCAGGTCGCATGGGAGACACATGGCAAGCATTAGGCATGGGGGAGCATTTGAGAATTACGGATCTCCATTTGGAAGAGGATCCCATGTGAGAACAAGTAGAGGACAGGAGCTATGAGAAGGGATCTAGAATCCGTGGCTGGGTGGATATGTTGGAGAGCCCTCTATCCATTTGGGTGGGTGGTTACATTGGTATCAGGTGGGAGATCAACAGGATAAGATATTGGTTGTTGCCATCTCATGAGCAGAGTGTTGTCTTTCATGGCACCTAACTTTTGTGGAAGAAAATGGAGATTTCCAAATCAAGAGCCATAGTGCCAATTTATCACGGTTTGCAAGTTCGTGAGCCAATCAATAGCATTTTCATCTCATGGCTTTAAGACTTAGATAGCATAAGCAGTGACAGAGAGTATCTGACTTGTGTGAAGATGTGATAGTGCTTTCTCAAGAGAGTATTCAGTGAGATGCACCCAGAAGGTGACGGAGATTTGAACTAGGCTTCCGTCACTCCATGTAGTGACAACTTCATGGGCACTACTCTACATCTCAGATGGCAAGATTGAGGTGACTAAAAAGTTGCAAGAAGCATAGGCTCGAATTGTAGGAGTAATGTTGCTTGATAAGCATAATTCGCTTCAAGAGAAGAAGGCGTAGGCCATATAGTCTGTGAAATCCAATTCATGAAACCGCTAGCTGGAACATCAATGGTGAAAACCATTGTTCACCGTTGATCACTCTCTTGATAATACACTAGTCACTCTTCACCAAAAACATTTTTCTCAACAAATCACAAAACTTCGGGGCAACATTTTCATTTTCACCCTTAAAAAATATTTTCTCGATTTTGTAAAATCTACAAAATTGTAGGCAATTTAGTTATATTTTAGCTTTAAAACCCACAAATTCTCAAGAAAAACCTTGAAAATGTAGGTTTTCTATGAACCATCTCATTCCAAGCTCAAATCATAGAGAGACGGGAGAGGCAGCCAAGCGACAACAATGATTCGACACAGAAACACAGAGAAGAGAAGCAACATAGAGCCATGTCATCCAAAGTTTTTGGAGCTTTGAAAAATGCCACCTCATCACTCCTTTAATACCCCTCTTCCTTTCAAGTTTCAAAAAACCATATTATCTTCCAAATAAGCCTCTTCTTTTTCCCTCTTTCAATTCAATCTTTTTAGCTTCGCCAAGTTGAAGTGAAGGATCAAAGATCAAGTTCATGGATTCAAATAATTCTGAAAAGTGGGATCAAAAGGAGAGATCACAAAGTGTAAGAACGAGTCAACAAGACCAAACACCTCAAACTAATACCAGGAAAGTGGGCAATTCATTTTTCTTCCTCTTATAAAGCTTTTTGCTTTATTATTTTCTAGAAAACTCGCTTTTAAACATGACAAGCCCAAAAAGAGACGAAACAATTAGGGCAAGAGAGGAGAGGGTGAGAGGAAAAGCTATAGTAAAATACGAAACCCATGAGGAAATTCATGAGAATATTATGGATATGAAGGACAAGATTACGATGATTATGGAATTCCATATTTGGAATTCATCAAATTAGAAACTCGAACACAAAACAAAACATAGAAACACAGTTATGGTCTATTAATGATACATTCAAAACCCTAATAGAAGCCATATCTAAGTATTTGATTCTCAATTGGTAACTCTTATGGCCAAATCATCGACTCCTCCTAGTTAGATTGAGAGGTCTGCCTCTTGACTCTGAAAGAAACCTCGAATATTCTTAAGGACCTAATGGAGAAGAAAATGATAGAAATAAAGATGCCATAAATACATTTTTGCAAAAATGGCAAGACTTCCATCGATTAGGGACACTCCTACCTGAAAATCAAGTCATGGAAGTCAATCTCTCCTTAGGAAATAAAGCCTATAAATGGTGGATGAGCCTCAAGGAGACCGATAGGATTCCTAGGTATTGGGTTGAGTTTTAACAAGCATTCTTACAAGAATTTTTACCTAAAAATGAATTAGAAAGGCTTGGGAAGCATGGGATAATTGTAGTACGGGTAAGAAGACCTTAGTCCAGTACATAGCAGATTATTGAGAGGTAGTCTTTAAGTCAAAGGGAATCGATGAATTCCAAAAGATTAGAGGTTTTGTGTGAGGTCTCAAAGACACCTACAAGGTTGAGGTGAGAATAAATTCTCCCAAAACTTTTTAGGAAGCTATCAGATATGCCCAAATTTATGATGATATCACAAGGAAATCTAGAGTAGGAACTTTGGAACAAGCTAGTTTTGTTCTAAAGTTCACTAAATTTTTCAACCTAAAATGAAAGCGGCAATCTAAGAAGGTGGCTCCTCAGGCACCGCCCAAGAGGCCTCAAACACAAAGATATCCTCTCTAAAAAAAAGAGGACCTCAAATGTTTGGGCAAAGATCATGCTGCTTGGAGCTGGCCTAAAAATAAGCAGGCAACCCCAAATAAAACTCCACAAAAACAAGCTCATGCAGTGCAAGTAGTACTACTTAATGGTATTGAAAAATACACTGAGGTAGAGGTTTACAAAGGTATGGGACACCATGATACATGGTAATATAGAGGTGGATATTCAAGGCTATCAAGATGCCCTGGATTTCCAAATTATGCATCTCGACAGAACAGATGTTGCTCTTGGTCAAGAATGGTTATATAGTCTTGAGCATACCTTACCGTGGAGTTATTTAAATAACTCCATTAGTTTTGAAAAAAATGGTAGAGTCATCCAAATTCAGGGTGAACATGATGTGTCTAACTCTCCATTTTTTTGTTCGATGGAATTGGAACGGCTTCTACACAAAACAAGAATGCGAGGTATATCTCTGCGACTGACTTTTATTGGTGATTTTATGTCTTCTGCATCAGAAAGAAGTAAAATTGTCCTTGATAATGTTAGAAAGGATAAATCTTCTTTCAAAGATTTAATGGTTGAATTTAAAGGTGTTTTTCCATCTGATTTTCTTGATGGTTGACCCGAAGAGAGAGAAGTAGATCATAAGATAAGACTTAATTTCTTCCCCCATATAGACTTAGTTAAACAAAAGGACTAGAGGTCGAAAGACAATCAGTTGAATATCTTAGGAAGGGCCAAGTAGCTCACCTTGGTCTGCACCAATTTAACTGGTAAAGAAAAGGATGGTACTATGCATTTATGCATAAATTACGAAGCTTTAAATAAAATCACAATAAAAAGAAAGTACCCTATGCCTCACATTGATGAGCTCTTTGATCAATTGCAAGGTGCAAATTTTTTTACTAAATTGACTTAAGATCAAGATATTATCAAGTGTGAATTAGAGAAGAGGATGTCCCTAAGACATCATTTCATACTAGGTAGGAGCATTATAATTTTAAAGTAATGCCATTTGGTTTAACAAATGCTCCAGCAATGTTTGTGACACTTACGAATAGTCTTGGGGCCAATTTAGGGAAGTTTGCTATAGTATTCTTAGAGGATATCCTTATTTATACTAAAACAACCAAAAAGCATATCGAACATTTGTGGAAGGTGTTCTAGTTGCTTGGGGGTAAGTAACTTTTTGCTAAAGAATTCAAGTGTGAATTCTTTATAAAAGAAGTTAAATACTTAGGACATATGATATCCCAAGAAGGGATTCGTATGTATCCTGAAAAGTTAAGGGACATATTAGAATGGCCACATCCTACAAACCCAAAAAAATTACAAATATTCTTGGGTTTGTCTATATTTTATAGGAGATTCATCCAAGGCTATTTTAAAATTATTGTTCTGATGATGGACTAGCTTAAGGGGAAGGGAAGTACCTTCATATGAGATGAACCTCAAAAGAAGAGTTTTGAAAAATTAAAAGTGGTGATAGCATTTGATCCTATTTTAAAGATATTGGATCCCAATGAACCATTCGTGGTTGAAATAGATGCCAGTAATTTTGCTATTGGGGTGGTATATTTGTAAAAGGATCGACCAATAGATTTTGAAAGCAAGAAGTTGGACCATGCCCAATGGATTTACTTTGTCATATGAGTAGGAACTATACGCTATAGTTTATGCTTTGAAGAAATGTAGGCATTATTTGTATGGTACCAAATTCAAGATCATTTTTTATCAAGAAAGCATTAAGTGGATTTGCAATCAGCCAGAGCTTAAAGGAATTACATATCGAAAAGGGAAGTTTAATGCTTAGCAGTCTCCCTAAGCCGAATGCTAATTGTTAATGAATGGAATTTTACTCAATTCCAAAATGATTTCCTAGAGTCCCTAAAAGGAAAATGTGATCTTGATCCTCACTTTTTTGAAATATGGAAAGCAATTATAAGGAGGAATCCACTAATCGAGGAGCTTTCACTAAGGAGTCACATGGAAATGGTGACACACCATAGGTTGGTAATAAAGGACTCAAATGGAAAAAATATACTATTGAAGATGGCTACCTACTCTATAAGGGTAGAGTATGTGTTCGGGATAATAATGATATTAGGCGCCAAATACTTTTTAAGTGTCATGAAGTCTAAGTACTAGACACCTAGGAATTTAGAAGATGTATGTGCTTCTCGAGAGACAATTCTTTTGGCTTGGAATAGATAAGGATGTCCAAGACTATGTATTGAAGTGCCAAAAATGCCAGGTCAATAAGGCTAAACGCCTTAAGGTAGGAGGTCTCCTACATCCATCGGAGATTAAATCTGGCAAATGGGAAAGCATCTCCATGGACTTTATTGTTGGATTACCTAGAACACATAGGGGGCCCGACTCTATGTGGGTGATTGTGGATCGGTTGACATTTTATTCCTACCAAAATGAAGAGGTTAAAACTCCAAGAAAATTTAGCAAGGCTATTTGTGGAGTATATCTATAAATTGTATGGACTACGCTGGTATTGTTAGTGATTGGGATAGCAAATTTAACCACCATTTTTGATGAGATGAGGGACACAGGGAGAGTATGAGGATCGGGAGGAGCAACACTTCTTTTGCTAATCCACTCTTATGGGGGCCATCTCAATAGAGCGGAGAGATACACACTCCGGATTTATCTAGATCCATGGATCTGATACATAGATAATCGGGATTTCTTTGTAGTAGTATGCTGCTTCCCCCCCGAGACCTCACACATTGCTTGGGATGTCCGAGAGGAGACGAAGACATCACCATATGCGGCTCTCTACTAGGACATTGTCGATTTCTCAAGTACCACTTCTTGACTTCAGAAACGATTCCAATTTACTGCCACACAATGATCTTGAGGACACAGGTATGATGCAAGTTTCAACTGATAGATGAGCTTCGATCACATCTTATGGGCAGGCAAGTACTAGGCAGAATACATGATCTTATAATTTATAATGGTCTTGATAGATGTCCCTCCTCAAGTGTTTTTACCTGCTTCCCACATGGAGGGGGCTCTAGTGTTGTTGATTACATCATGGGATCCCCTGCCTTCACCTCTCGTATCACTAGTTTTACTATTGCACCCTATCCTTCTTGGGCTGAGATCACACATACCTCTTCTTTAGTATCTCTACACCACGTCTCATAGTACCTCCCACTCCACAGATCACTCACACCACTTATCATGCCATACACTTTAACCGCAACATCTCCCCTATTTATTTAGATCACCTTTACATACTCCTCACATATATTGACTTTATACCCCTATTAGAAAACCGTGCTACTCTGGTCACATGCTCATTACACGAGGCATTCCTTCGTCCTTCACACTTTCTCTCACACTACTCACTCCACTCGTCCACCACCAATTGGGACCACCCCTTGTAATAGTTGGTACAATGATGAGTGCAAGGCTTTATGCCATCAACTTAGATTCAAAACCAAAAACCACCTCCCAAACAACCAAAGACACTATGTGAGTATTGTCAATTGGTACGTAGGAAAAATCTAGATTTTGTCCACCAAAATGAGGAAGAACTACTGAATATCCTGTTTAGTAACAACTCTAAGGACATTTAGCAGAGATTTCCAGAGGGGTGGTCCCCTTTTGACACTCAAGTCTATCATAAAATAATGCACACACACTTTATGATATCCCAAATCAGCTAGCTCATGATCCCTCACACATACCCTGCCCCACATCCTGCACACTCTTCACTAGGGGGGGTGTGAAGGATGATGAAACTTCATAACGGCCGAGCGAAAGATCATGATGGCCTTTGCACTGAATTCATTGCAAATGGGATTAATCTCCTAGCCCATCTTGGCAAATCTCTTTAATAAAGCTATTTGTTGTCTGGGGTTCCCACGCACCTAGACTATTAACACTATTTCACCTGTCCACAAGACAAAGGATCCCATGAGTTCGGAGAACTATAGGATCATTATGATCGGGCATGTCATGTCCAAGAATTATGCATCAGTGCTAGATTCTGAGGTCAATCAATTTGCAGAGATACAGGGACTTAGAGCAGATGGATAGGCTCTGATCATGGGACCATGGACCACATCCTCACACTTAGATGCATCATTAAGGAGGCAAGCGCATGTAAACAGAGCGTTTATTACTGCTTTGTGGATTTTGCAAAGCCTTTGATACGATTCTGAGAGCCCGTCTCGTCAGGCATCTGCATGACTTGGGTTATGACAAGGAGATCATTTGGGCTATCGTGGCACTTTACGAGTGGGTCTCAAGTAGAGTTCTAGCTAGATAGATGAGCTCATGACGAGTACTATTGAGGTCAAACAAGGGTGTCCTTTATCACCAACCCTATTTGCCTCTACATTAATGAGCTTGAGGCAGTTATGTAGACACTAGGGGGGGAGAAGCTCTCTCACTGGCATGCTAATCTGGATCTTGTTATATGCAGATGATGTGGCACTCTTATCTTCTTCAGCGGAGGGTCTCTAGAGACACCTAGGTGCACTAGAGTCCTTTAGTGATTCCCATGATTTGAAGGTCAACCTTGGTAAAACTAGGGTCATGACCTTCAACACTTCTTGAGCGGCTATGTGCCATGAGCAGTTCACTTTCGACTAGTCACTAGTTGAGATCTTTTTATCATATACATACCTAATGGTTCTCTTATCTGGACCTATCTTTATTATGAGACCATCGATGCAGGCCCGATTGGGTAGAGGATATTCTTTAGTGTGACCAAACTTGAGAGGTAGAGCTTTTGCTCACATTTCTAGGATTCTAGACCAAGGACTTGCTTTTGATTCCTTGGTCCACCCAACAGGGATGTATCACAACCCTAGTTGGGGGCCAGATCTATCAAATATAGAGTGGGGGGCTTGGGTGGAGTGCCTATAGTTTCTTATGCTATCATGGACGATTCGTGTTAAGCCATCAGTTCCTTACTAGATCATTCAGGCTGAGATTGGGTCATCTCCACTATAGCTTGATGCAACATTTCAGGTTATCACCTACCTATATCGAGTTAGGGAATACAGAGATTGCACTTTTGGAAGCAACAAATTTCCATGGCTAGCATTGTCCTCCTCTATGGCACTATCAGTTGTTGCAAGTGACCAAAGATGTTCATTTGCACACATAGAGAGATGGTTTGAATGAGACTCCACATGGACCAGACTCCCCCCCTTCTAGTATAGCATTGATGCACCTTTTTCCCCTCTTGTCTCATGAAGTCAACTAGGTCATTCCTAAGGATCTTTGGTAGCTACATACTTTTAGGAACCGGATGGGACCGAGTGAGCTTCCAGTGAAGCTCAGCATCTATACAGATCATTTTTTACTTGTTCACAGTGGAGGGATTTATCAACCCACAAAGATATACATAGATCCACCTACCCCACTCACTGAGGAGCTCTATTGGGTAGTTTCAGGTCTCTTCATAAACTTCGCATACAGAGTGGTAGGGCTGAGGGGTTGCCTAGGGAGAGGCGCATATGCACATTATTTGACACATAGGAGATCGAGTCGAAAGATCACTACATTTTCATATGCCCAGTATACTATGAGATTCAAGGATGCTTCTATTTCCTCTTCAAAGATAGTTCTGGGATATTGTCCCACTTTCTCTCCTTTTCCAACCAGAGATGCTTAGCCGCCTTCATTCACGAGGCAGTCAAACACTGCATGATTCTACTTCATTCGCAAGGAAGTCAAACACCGCAAGCTTCACGAGGGAGTAGTGATCAAGGAAACTCATTTTGGGAGTAGCCAACATTAAATTCAGTAGAAACATTGAATTGTGTAGAAATAAGGAATTTAGAGGAGGTTTTTAAAAAAATTTGCTGATAGCATTGTTTTTTTGGGGAGTAGCTGTCAGGAGAGCTGATTGAATGTAGTAGCTTGTTGGTGTAGATCACATCACATCCATGCGGGAACAATCAAATGCATTGAATGTATATTGGTAAGTAAGTTGAGAATGTTCCTAGTGAGCTTAGGTATGGGTGGTTATGGGTCTGGAAACATATGGCTTAATAGATTGTAGTTTGCTGATGTGTGATCCCATTAGTTGTGTAACTTTTTGGTGTTGCAGTCCCACGACACATGGTAAAAATGTTGATGTGGCAATCCCATGACGTGTGGCAAAAATGCTGATGTGGCAACCACTTGATCTTCCAAAATTCTCAAAGGAAACTTTCCTTGGCCACGTAGCCCACTGAGATCTTCTACTTTATATTACACACTTAAAAACTGGCATACTTGGAAAGGACCAACCCCTACAATTAGTGGGAGACTTAGAGGAGGCATATATTTGCTCATGCTTTGGATCTTGATATTGAATCCTTCTTTCTCATCTATAGAGCTACTCCCCCCCCCTTCATTTTATAGGAAAGCGCAACCCCTTCCTCACATTGAATTCATCTATCTTTCTCTGCTACTCCCCCCCCTCTCATTTTAAAACAAAGTGCAACCTCACTCATCCCTTGAGTAGTAAATGTGGCCAACCATTGCCCTCACCATTGGCACCTCTTTTAGCTTTGGTCTACACCTAATAACTTGCTATAGTCAGCCCATTTGCCAACTCCTTTGCTTAGCCGTGTAATCAGCCATAGTATGCAAACAATCAGCTATATTATATTCTTTTACACATCCTCCGAAGCTAGTTATAATGAACTAATCTCAACTAGGATTGCATATCCATGAAACAACCCTATGCAACCTACAATAAGTCGTCTTCAATCTAGTTTTATGCTCAATTGGTAATTATTACGATAGTTTCCTTAGTCATCCAACAAAATTCAGCCAATACTTCAATGGGATGTGACCATCATATATGGCTTATTGATCAATCTAGTCAAATATAAATATGTTTAAAAAATTATTGAAAATGGAACTCTCTTTGCTGAAGCATTCGAGGATGTTGAGAAGATCATAGAATCTATGTTATTGATGCTTGAAAATAATAACAATGTGCATGCATCTTCCCTTAGGATTGGAGTGCCCTAAGAGAACCAGTGTTCTTATTACAAATGCATCTGTAGAGTTGCATGAATGTCTCTCTAATTATGACCCTTGGTAGAGGTTGTAGTTGGTAGACTTCATGTTATAGGCAATGTGGGTTAGGTTCTTCAAATATTGCCCATGCAACACATTGCTCTTTTGTTTCTAGGCAGGCCCTATTCTATTTCTTGACTAAAATTCCTAGAATTTATAAAGGTTAAATGCTCTCTTTAAGTTACTATTAATATGCTTGTTCCTACACACACATCACGTCTATGCATTTAAGTGGCATCCTATTGTTGGAAGCATAATTTTGGAATACATGTACTTGCATAGTCTACACTCAATATGTTTGTTGCTACACATGCATTAAGTCCATGAATTCAGGTGGCATCCTCTTGCTAGAAGCATAATTTGTGAATACATGTACTTCCATAGTCTATCATTAGACTTGACAAACACATATTATCACAATGAAGACAACAATGCTCTTTGCATGCAATGTACTACATCTATTGCCGATGTTCAATACGTGTTATCACAAAATCCAACATCATCTAATACATCCATGTTGTTTTGTGTAATTTTTTGCATTCAATTCAACAAATGAAAGACACTAGTGAATACAACAATTAGCACCATGCATAGTAATATTTAGCTCACATGAATGAGTACAGTCTATTTCCAAAGTGGGCTTCATTGATTTGATAACTTGATTGGGACTATCAAGGGAGGTTCTTTCCTTTGCCATATTGATGAAATTGACATTTGGGTCATTTTCAGTGGAACAAATAGAGCCTTACACTTTGATCACTCACCATAGAGCTATTTTTCCACCTATTTTGGAGATAACATCCTCAAAATGCTAACACCATACTCATGGCCTTAACATATGAGAGGTCCTAAGGTGAGATTTATGAGAGGTCACCACTACACATTAAAAAATTCTTCCCTTTGTTCCTTCCTAGTTGCTTTGCTAGGTAGAGCTAAAAAATTCTTCTCTAGGTCCAGAACTACCACGTGAGTTGTTGTAATGGTGATCACAAATTAATACATCCAAGGATTGAGAGCCTTTACACACTAGGTCTTCTCACCTATCATTAATGCTAGGATGTAAAAGTAGGTTGGATGAGCACAACCCTATCATGCATAGCCAAAATTGGGCAGACCTCAAAAGGTGAGGTGGTAGTTGACTAGCACCTAGTTGAGATTTCTACATCGGTGTCATTGGAGAAGTTAAATCTACTTTTGTGTGATTGGAGGATATAAATATTGGATAGGGTTTAGATTTGGATGATGAGGACTTGGTTTCCTATTTAGTGGGTGGCCACTCCTGAGGTAGTCAATAGAGTGAGGTAATCCTCGTTCACGAGGTAGTCAATAGAGCGAGCGAGAAAAAGCGAGTGACAATTAGTTGAAGTGATTTACATGAGAAAATGTAAAAATGCAAGAATAGGGGTAATTTTTAACACATGCTTTCTTACACATGCTTTATGGGTATATGAAGAGCACTATCCCCATAGTGCAATTAAAAGGTAGAGGATGTTAAATTTTGGTTTCATTTGCCAAAATAGACAATGTCTTCTTGCTCCCTATTATGGGAAACCTTGATTTAAATTTGGTGCAAGAAATTGGATAGAATTTCACAAAATTCATATTTTGATGTACGCAATTTTTTTAGGTGGTGCAAAAAGGCATGATATTCATCTCAATCATGCCTTGTCATTTGATTTGATATGTAACATTATGCCATTTATATTTGATAATCAAAAGATGCAGGGATGATAAAAACTCATCTTTTGGGCCAAAACAATCAAATAGTGACATCTTTCGAAAATACAGGGACGTGAAAATGTCCTCTTTTGGGCCAAAACAGGGAGCGCGTTTTCACATCCCTATATCTTTTGATTTACAAGTCCAAAGAGGTCATGTCACATATCAAATCAAATGGCAAGGCATACTTTAGATGATTATCATGTCTTTGTGCAACATCTAGTAAAATTTAATGCACCAAAATATGAATTTGTGGTCAATTTGTTCCATTGGTAAAATTAGTGGGAGGTAAGAGTAAATCATTAGGGAAGGATATTTTTGCAGCAACAAAGAAACATGGGTTTTGTTCCAAGAGTGAATAGAGTTAAAAAAGCTAAGCGTTTACATATGCATGGAATCTAAACTAATCCATGCAAGGAGTCCTTGGAAACACCCCACTTGTGTGGAAGGTTGCATTGATGATCTCAATTGCTCTACTGGAAAGAGAGAACTTGATTGTAGCAGGGTTTGTCTTTGATACAAACAATGACTTGGAAATTAAACATACAAAATGTCTTATGGATGATGTGAAGTTAATGTTAGGGGCTTTAGAGTTATATGCATATTTAACCTTCTAGCATTGAGGAAACATGTGGAATTTTGAATAAGTTATAATTTTTTGCTCTACTGAAATGGGGGATTTAAAAATCTTATATTATTTTTTATTGCTCGCTTTTTTTGTCTCGCTCGCTTTTTGGTAATCCTCGTCACTCCCCTTGTATGGCATGGATTACTCTAGCCGTCCTTCTTTGAATGTGATAGCTTATCCCATTTGATTGGCTCTTGATACCAAGTTACTAGATGCAAGGGAGAGTGCTCAACTAGGAAGAAAGGAAAGCTCACAAGGGAGGAGAGAGATGGAGGACCACATGAGATAGGAGCCAACACATAAGAATTGTATTAGTTATCACCTTCATATTAAAAGGAATGCTAGACGATGCAAGGGGCGTGACCACCCACTAAATAAAACCAAGTCCCAATCATCCACATCCACCAACCTCTATCCAATATCTACATCCTCTTAAGCAAGTTGAATTGGCCAAAGTTAAACAAGCCTATCTATTGAGTAAATAGCCTTGAATTTTTGTGGGTGACTTGTCCACCATCAAAAATGTTATTCCACTCTATGAAGAGGAAGCAGACGATAGAATCCATTGACAAAGTTTAAGATGCTCAAGTTAATCTTGTCATTGAATTTAGGCACATTGCTGATGTTCTTAAATTAGAGCCAAGTGCCATTGTGGGGAAACCTACAGTCTCTAACTTGGCCTGGCAGAGGTGTGTTGATAGGATGAACTCTTGGGTTGCAAAGGTAGACCAGCATATCCTAATAGCCTTTACCATAGATGAATTGCGGGAGGTTTTGGAAGAAACCGAAAAAGATAGGACCCTAGGCCCAAATGGTCTAATTATTGCCTTTTATTTGGAGTTTTGGCACATGCTTAAATCCTTTGCCAATCACATAGAAGTAGATTTAACCACTCCAAACACACTAATGTATAAATCTTAACACACCCACAATAAGCAATTTCATGGGCAACCAATGTTGGCTGCCCAAACATGGGCACCCACTCAACCTAGAAATCAATTCAAGTATAGTTGCAATCTTTTGTCAACACTACATTGAAGTATTAACCTTTTGAAAGATTCTTGCTTGGGTTGTGTGAGCCTCCTACCCATTGAAGACTACCAACTCACGCCCAGACCATGGCGATGCATTGGGTAGGATTAGGTGGTCGGTCAAGGCTTTGAGGTGGACAAAGCTTGAGTTTTTTCAAAATTTGGGTGCATCGCTCAAGAACAATATGTGCCCCTAGAGAACAAGATAATTAACCTAAGTTAGCTAGTCTCCGAAAAATTGAAAGCTCTAAACCTATGTTCGACACTAAAAACTAATTCCCCCCAAAACTAAATGTCTCTCCTATGCATCTCCCCCTCTTGGCACTTTGTGGCTCTCCCTCCTCTTGCCATCTTGTTCTCCTTTCTCGCTTCCCCTCTTCTCTCTCCCTCCCTACCATCTCACTCATCCTCTCCTCTCATCTTGCCCTCCTCTTCTCGCTCTTCCATCTTGCTCATCCTCTCCTCCCATCTCGACCTCCTCTTCCTCCACCATCTTGCCACCCCTCTCTTTCATCTCTCCACGCACACCATCTTGTGATCTAGGAAATTCCTCATGAGGAAGGGCAGATTGTGTTGTTTATGGATAGATCAAGTGGCTTATTTCAATCCTACAAGGCCATGCAAGGGTTTAGCTAAGTGATGATCTTGTCCCAGTTCACTAGGTTTAACTAGTGGAGATTCCATGGCCGCCTTTTGCCATGTTCATGACCAAGCCCTCCTCTCCCTTTCCTCCCTAGTGCTTCCCCTCTTTGCTTTCCCTCCTCCCCTTCCCTCTTTGGTCCCTCCCAATTTAATATCACCAATCTCTAATCAAACATCATGGGTGAATTCCATTCTTTTCCACCTAGCCATCTTCTATAGAATCCACGGCATTGAAATACATTAAGGCCATTCTTAGATGCCCCCTTCTACCCTATTCTTGGGATACCCTTTTAACCACTTGCCCCTAGGTACAACTCAACAAGTGGGAGCATCTAGGCCTTTGGCTTTTAGACTTACCTAGTCATATAATCACCCCCATCGATGACCTTGACATTAGACTTCTTAACCCGATACATTAAGCGCAACCAAAATATAATACAAATGTCGATCACTTAGAGTTAATGTCAACTGACCTCTCCAAGGTCATGTTATCTCAACTTGAGCATAACATTCCTTCCCTCTTCATGCATAGGCACCCTCGAGCATGAAATCTAGAAATGCTCTCCACATGTGCTACATGGACCGCCCAGTCTCCTCAGATAGAGGTAAACCATGTTGTGCAATGAACACCGTGAATACTTTTTGATTGTGTACTTGCATTGCTCCTTGGTGTAGGATCCTTGTTGGTTTTTGCCTTGAATTACTTCTATCTCTTGAAACAAAGCAATACCCTTGATTAACGTGAGGCAGCTTTATTCTAGACAAAGACTAGTCCCTGGCATTGGGTGGCCTAGTCATAGGAGACTTGATTTCCAAATTTCTCTGCATGTGATGGACTGGCTAGGTTGAATTGATTCTCCATAACTTGTTTATTTTCAGAAGAATTTGTTGATGCACAATTTCAACATGTTCACTTTCAAAGACTAGAAGATACATGGCCTAAGACTCTACAAGTGATTTCTCTTCATGTGTTCCAAAGCAAAATCATGGAATAAGATTCCACAATACACTGGTTTGCTTCAAACATGAAAGAGCATCACCATCGATGTAGTCTTGTGCATAATTAGATGTCCATCCACCATGACCTAGTGCATATCTGCTACTCTACCCATGATGGATGTACTAATGCTCCAAGCTCTCATACCAGATGAAACAAAAACAATGCAATTAACTATCGCCAGTCTCTAATCAAGCATTACGGTTGGCTTCCATGCTTTTGCACCCAGTCGAACGTCGTCTATAGAAGCCACATCGTTGTAATACATCAACCCATTTTAGTTCAAGTGATTCATTCTATAGACCCCTAATTCCCTAGATGAGTCTAGATTGCCACATGTCCTAATTCCTTAGATGAGTCTAGATTGCCACATGTCCTAATTCCTTGGATGGCCCCTTCTACCCCCTTCTTGGGATACCTTTCTAGCCACTTGCCCCAGCACCTAGGCCTTTGGCCTTCAGACTCACTTACTCATATAATTGCCCTCACCAATGACCTTGACATCAAATTTCTTGACCCTACACATAAAGCACAATCAAAATGTAATACAAATGTTGGTCGCTTAGAAGTTAATGTCAACTGACCCTTTCGAGGTCATGTTAACTCAAGCCTCCCCTTTTTGCCCCTCCCCTCCTCCAAGAGAGGGCAATTATAGAGCAATGGTTGGAAGTGGAATCTATGCTACGATCTACAGGTGGTATTTTGCAGGGTGCAAGGGTTCTTCCATCACCCTCTACCTCCCCATTTTCCTTTCTATTGCTCCCTCTCTTTCGTCACTCAACCCCCCCTCTCTCCCACCACTCATCCCCTCTATCGTGTTGTCTCCCTCCCCCTCTCTTGGAAATCTAATTCTGGACACTGTTGGCTGCATAGACTTTTATACAAAGATGCATCAGAGTCAAGAGCACCCACTACCAGTAGTCAATAGATACACATGGGAGTCTGCCTATAGAGATGAGATGAGGGACACAGAGAGAGTATGAGGATTGGGACGAGCAACAATTCTTTTACAGATCCACTCTTTTGGGGACCATCTCAGTAGAGTAGAGAGATACACACTCTGGATATCTCTGGATCCAGAGATATACATAGACAGTCGGGATTTATTCATAGTATTATGCTACTTCCCCTCCGAGACCTCACACATTGCTGGGGATGTCTGAGAGGAGATGAAGACATCACCATATGCAGCTCTCTACTAGGACATTGTCGATTTCTCGAGCCACGAGAAGTCCTCTTAGTTGGAGACGTCAACGCGAGGACATGATTTCATCAAGTACCACTTCTTGACTTCAGAAACGATTCCCATTTACTGCCACACAATGATCTTGAGGACACAGTTATGATGTGAGTTTTAGCTGATAGACGAGCTTCGATCACATCTTATGGGCAGCTCCTGTTAGAACTAGGCAGAATACATGATCTTATAATTTATAATGGTCTTGATAGATGTCCCTCCTCAAGTGTTTTTACTTGCTTCCCACATGGAGGGGGCTCTAGTGTTGTTGATTATAGCATGGGATCCCCTGCCTTCACCTCTCGTATCACTGGTTTTACTTTTGCAGCCTATCCTCCCCGGGTTGATCACACATACCTCTTCTTTAGTATCTCTACACCACATCTCATAGAAGACTGTGCCACTCTGGTCACACGTTCACTACATGAGGCACCCTTCACACTTTCTCTCACACTACTCACTCCACTTGTCCACCACCAACTAAGACCACCCCTTATAATAGCTAGTACGATGATGAGTGCAAGGCTTTATGGCATCAACTTAGATTCAAAACCAAAACCCACCTCCCAAATGAACCAGAGACGCTATGTGAGTATCATCAATTGGTATATGTAGGAAACATCTAGATTTCGTCCTCCAAAATGAGGAAGAACTACTGAATATCATGTTTAGTAACAACTCTAAGGACATTTGGCAGAGATTTCTAGAGGGGCGGTTTTCTTCTCACACTCAAGTCTGGCACAACTATGCACACACACTTTATGATATCCCAAATCAGCCAATTCCTGATCTTTCACACATACCCCGCCCCACATCCTACACGCTCTTCACTAGGAGGGGTGTGAAGGATGATGAAACTTCATAATGGCCAAGTGAAAGATCATGAGGGCCTATGCACTAAATTCATTGCTAATGGGATTAATCTCCTAGCCCATCTTAGCAAATCTCTTTAATGAAGCTGTTTGTTTGTCTAGGGTTCCCACGCACCTCGACTGTTACCACTATTTCACCCATGCACAAGGCAAGGGATCCCATGAGCCCAGAGAACTATAGGATCATTATGATCGGACATGTCATGTCCAAGAATTATGCATCAGTGCTAGATTCTAAGGTCAATCGATTTGTAGAGATGCAAGGACTTAGAGCAGATGGACGACGTGATCATGGGACCATGGACAACATCCTCACACTTAGATACATAATTGAGGAGGTGAGGGCATGGAAACAGAGGGTTTATTGCTGCTTTGTGGACTTTTGCGAAGCCTTTGATATGATTCCGAGAGCCCCTCTCATCAGACATCTGCATGACTTGGGGGTTATGACAAGGAGATCATTTGGGCTGTCGTGGCACTTTACGAATGGGTCTCAGGTAGAGTTCAGACAGGGTCTAGATGGATAGATGAGATCCTAAGTACTATTGAGTTCAAACAAGGGTGTCCTTTATCACCAACCCTGTTCGCTTCTACATTGATGAGCTTGAGACAGTTATGCAAACACTAGGGGGGGAGAGAGGCTCTCTCGCTGGCACGCTAATCCGGATCTTGTTATACGTAGATGATGTGGCACTCTTATCTTCTTCAACGGAGGGTCTCCAGAGACACCTAGATGCACTATAGTCCTTTAGTGATTCCCACGATTTTAAGGTCAACCTTGGTTAAACTAAGGTCATGATCTTCAACACTTCTCGAGCCGCTATGTGCTAGGAGCAGTTCACTTTCAGTGGATCGTTGGTTGAGATTGTTTTATTATATACAACCTCACCAAAAATGGTTACGCCCAAGCAAACAATGACCTAGAGAGAGAGAGAGAGAGAGAGAGAGAGAGAGAGAGAGAGAGAGAGAGAGAGAGAGAGAGATATTCCAAGAATGTGATCTGGAGGGCTAGTAATTTTCCAACCCTCCAAATCACATCCTTTTGTACATTTTTCCTTGGTTCATAAATTGAAGACATCATGTTCCCATAGGTGCATAGGAAACATGGAAGAGAGAGAGAGAGAGAGAGAGAAAGAGAGAGAGAGAGAGAGAGAGAGAGAGAGAGAGAGAGAGAGAGAGAGAGACACTCCAAGAAGGTATGGAAAGTATGCTCCATATCTTCTTGGAGTCTCTCTCTCTCTCTCTCTCTCTCTCTCTCTCTCTCTCTCTCTCTCTCTCTCTCTCTCCCGACGATGTGCTCATGCAGGTCTTTGGGTGGGGAGTCCGATCGTTGTGGGGTTTTTATGAAACATTGGACAAACATTAAATCACATGCAACCCAACAACCCCACCCCTTCACGCGTGCGGGTAATTATGAATGCTGATTCAGCGAAAAACCAAAGAACACCTTCTATTTATAGAGTTTATCACCTTTTATGGGGGAAAGGGATCAATCACCCTCTGTGTGTCCCTCGTCCCAATCACCCTCTTCGTGTCCTTTCACCCCAATCATCCTCTTCGTGTCCCTTTTCCCAATCATCATCGGTGTCTCAATTATCCTCTCCATGTCCCTGGTATCTTCATTTGCTTTTGTACGATTTGGCCCCCGCTTGAGACTTCCATTCAAATAGGCACCTTATCTCTCCCTCCCTTCCATTATCCTCTCTCTCTCTCTCTCTCACACACACACACACACACACACACACACACATAACCTAGGCAAAAAATGTACACTCCAAAAAGTGCAAAAGAATGCAATTTGTAGGGTTGGGAATTTCCCAACTTTCCAAATCACATTCTTTTGTACACTCTTTGATGTTTCTTATTTTGAAGCAAAGGTGCATCTCAAGAACATGAGGGGAAGAAAAGGGGGGGAGAGAGAGAGAGAGAGAGAGAGAGAGAGAGAGAGAGAGAGAGAGAGAGAGCGAGAGAGAGAGAGAGAGAGAGAGAGAGAGAGAGAGAGAGAGAGAGAGAGAGAGAGAGAGAGGGTATATATTACATATCTCAGGATAACCTTAGTGCAAAAATCAATGGGCCAAGAAGGTATACAAAAGAATGCAATTTTTAGGGTTTGGCATTTTCCAACCCTCCAAATCGCATTCCTTTGTACATTTATTTTGGGTGAGGGTCTACACACGAGAGAGAGAGAGAGAGAGAGAGAGAGAGAGAGAGAGAGAGAGAGAGAGAGGGAGGGAGGGAGGGAGGGAGGGAGGGAGGGAGAGAGAGAGAGAGAGAGAGAGAGAGAGAGAGAGAGAGAGAGAGAAGGGGGGGGGGGTAGGCCATACTAGAGATTTGATAGTAGCCAACTATGGCCACTCAAATGGATGGTTGGTTGGGTAGCAATAGTAGCAGTTCAGAGGAGGAGCGTTGGGTAGCAATAGTAGTAGTTTGGAGGAGGAGTGAGGAGCTATAGCTACAGTCACTATAGAAACATCATGCCCTTCATAAGAGAGAGAGAGAGAGAGAGAGAGAGAGAGAGAGAGAGAGAGAGAGAGAGAGAGAGAGAGAGAGAGAGAGAGAGAGAGAGAGAGAGAGAGAGAGGACTTAGAAATTATTTTTTATGTTCTTCAATGTGTAGTTTAGCATCAATTCCAATGGCAAGGACAAAGGCTCCTACTAGGAAGAAGGACAAGGGTCCGCCCATAGCAAAAATGCTAGCATCAAAAGGATGAGATGCTCATCCAAGAAAAGGAAAGCCAATGCATCTTCTCAAACAAGGAAAAAAAAAATACACAAATGCGTGCTTCCAAGTTCAAGCTCCAAAAGTAGTTGCAAATATCTTTTATTGCTTCCTGACTAGTGAATTGGCAACATTTGTTAGCACATCATTCTGTTGCATTCACTTGTAAAATATCATCCATACATAACCTAAATGTAGAAGTCTTTTGAGTGACAATCTTGGCCTTCTGATTCACCATACAATATGTTCTCTTTTTAATGTAGATTGAATTCTTGCTTGGGATGAAATCCTCACTCTATTCCATCAACTCTATCTGGTTCGTACATGTTGTCACCCATGTGTTCATCCTCTAGAATGGTCTCCCATCCTCAAATGAGAGCCTTTTGATAGGCCACCTCACCAAATTGACACAATTTAGATCATCACTTAGAGTTAACGATGCATTGGCATTGTATGTCCTATCCACTACTACACCCACATCAAGGTGTCCTAATAGTTAAAATCAATAGCCTCATATGGGTAAGCTAGAAGGATGACCCTTGTGCCAAGGTACTGTGTTTTTACCTCTAACCATAGTACCACACTCTTTTCTCTCCAACTATCATATGTAGACTAATGCAATCATGATCCTCAAGCATCTCCTCACATTGAATTGGTGTTCCACCACTATTGCATAGGTCAGTTCTACTATTTTCAAGGTCCAAAGCATTGTATTGTGTTCCGTCTTGGTTTTGTACCACCTTCTTTACATTTTTACTAGTCCACTTGAGACAAAACTACCAACAACCTCACAAACTTTGCATGCATCACATCAGTTGGAAATGGCAAAAGTGCACTACTATTGAGACATTTCTCCACTGACACTGATAGACACCCAACATTGAGAATTTTCCCATGGCTTGTGTCAAATGGATTTATTGCATGTACCTTCCCAATAGCCACAACTTTATGGTTAACCATCAAGTTGACTACATCTTCGCAATGAATTTCTTCACCCATGACTCCTAAAAGATAAAATGAGAGCTCATAGTTAGTATATTAATTTTGAAATACAAACTCTACCACATGGTATACCAATCTCTCTCTCTCTCTCTCTCTCTCTCTCTCTCTCGGGTCTATACACACAAATATTAGAAAAGTTTTGACCATATGGTGAAGTAGTTATGATGATTGGAAGGTGTAAAGATATTCATAAAGCATTAGAGAAGTTTAGACCTTATGAGAGATAATCTTGATTAGTTTGTTTCCCGTGAATGTTTTGGCCTCAAGGTCTAAACTTTTGCACATCTGGTTCAAGATGTCATCCCCCAGGGACCGTTTGGAAAGCCTCACAAACTTTTCACCTTGTGGCCAAATCTTATTCTAGAGTGGTGCTCTCAATAAGATTTGGAAATGCTTTGACCTTGTGGAAAAATCTAATCAGACAGATCTATATGGACAATGAGGAAAAATTTTAAGTGCTACCTCATACACAAGCTCTGGGAAAGTTTTGACATTGCAGCCAAATCTTTTCAAGTGTCTACATATGCATATGTGTGTGTGTGAGTGTATTGGGAAAGTTTTGACCTTATGGCCAAATATTATGAACAAGATGAGGAAAATCTTGTGAGATACTCTTCATGAGCTTATTTCCCTTGAATGTTTTGGCCACAAGGTCTAAACGTTCACACATCTAGTTGAAGATGTCATCCCCTAGGGACGGTTTGGAAGGCCTCATAAAGTATTTGCCTTGTGGCAAAATATTATTCTAGAGTGGTGTTCTTAACAAGATTTGGAAATGTTTTGACCTTGTGGACAAATCTAATGAGCCACGTCTCTATGGAGAATGTGGAAAATTTTTAAGTGTTGCCTCATAAACAATCTATGGAAAAGTATTCACCTTGTGGCCAAATCTTTTCAAGCATCTATGTATATATACATATGTGTATGTGAGTGTATTTAAGAAAGTTTTGATCTTATGGCCAAATATTATGAACAAGATGAGGAAAACCTTCTGAGATAACCTTCAGGAGCTTGTTTCCCTTGAAAATTTTGGCCATAAGGTCTAAACTTTCACACATATGGTTCAAGATGTCATCCCCTAGGGATGGTTTGGAAGGCCTCACAAAGTTTTCACCTTATGGCCAAATCTTATTCTAGAGCAGTGTTCCTAAGAAGATTTGGAAATGTTTTGACCGTTGTGTCCAAACCTAGTGAGCCAAGTCTTTATGGAGAATGTGGAGAATTTTTAAATGCTGTCTCATTAACAAGCTATGGAAACATTTTCACTTTGCGGCCAAATCTTTTCATTATATGGTCTTTTATGCATATATTTCTTATCTTAATATACATATTCTATTATATAACTATGCCTGATATGTATACCATTTTATAACTAAATTTATGTTTATATATATTTATACACACACACACACACATATGTAAGTAAGTAATTATAGTTTTTATATCTATATATACTCTATTTTATATCTAACTAAATTTGTGTGTGTGTGTGTGTGTGTGTGTGTGTGTAAGTAACTATTATTTTTTTATCTAATTGTGTACTCTATTTTATACTTATATATCTATTTAGTTATATATTTTAAAATATAAATGTATATTAAATAAATAAAGAAAATTATAGATACAAAAATACTTATATACATAATGAGATAAAATATAATCTACTTACACTACTTATATGAGAATATAAATAGAATAACTTATATAAATAAAGAAAAGAATATGATAATAAATAAAGAAGCAACTCAAACAATAAAGATAGAACACTAGCTATACATTTAAAAAAAGTTAGAGGTAAAAACAAGGTGAACGATGTTCAAATGGTCTGCCGTGCAGCAAGGAAAAGAGGAGGGAGAGAGTGAGAGATGACTGGGATCCGCATTAAGGAGAAGAGGAGGGGGGGGGGACGGAGAGAGAGAGAGAGAGAGAGAGAGAGAGAGAGAGAGAGAGAGAGAGAGAGAAGGGTTTAACTTATTAAAAAGAAAGTGTAAGGGATTGAGAGAGAGAGAGAGAGAGAGAAGGGTTTATATTATTACGCTTTACCCCGTAAGTTATTACCCTTTACTTGCCAAAATATAAGGGGGAAAAAAAAAACCTGTCCAGCCTACGAATGGATCCCCGCGAATCCATCCGTGCGAATCAGTCTATCAAGCCGCCTCCCGCGCGAATCCGTTCAGGCTGCAGTGTGGGCTTTGTCATCTCAACTTGTCATAGCAGTGCGGTTTTGCTAGAAGAAATTGACCACTGTCATGCTGTCTGTGGGAAGCAAAATTTGCTAGGAGTGCCTGTGAGCAGGGACAAAAATTCAGCTACTCCCCTACTTGTAAGTTGAAAAATAAATTGATACACCAATTTTTCTCATGAAAAACAAAATAGAATATCCATTTTTCATTTGACAATAAAAATTATTTAATGAAAAATCCACATAAATAAATCTTTCATTGAAGAAATGTTTAGAAAAAGCACCAGCAAATAATATAGAAGTGATATATAGAAAAAGCACTAAACAAATAATATAGAAGTAAAATTGTTCACATCTTTATTTTTCTACTCTTTCCTTGCTCATTTTCCCATATATCCAAAACTCTAGACCAAGATACATTGGAAGGATCGACTTGGTTTGAAACAAGCATCATATGAGCATCTAATGTTTCCAACACTAGATTACTTCTATCTATAGTTTTGATTTTATTTTGTCTTGAAAAGCCTCTTTCACACTCTGCTGTACTTGCTGGAATAACCCATATGGCTTGCCATAGTCGCATCAACTCTGGAAACTGCAAAAACCATTCATCCCCCCCACTGGACACACAAAATTCCCATGCTTTTGGCATCCGTTTATCAGACCCTGCTGCATATAGCTGCTCCACAAAGTCCTCTCGCTCACTAAGGCACAACTCTTTCTTTGCAACTGGGTGGTAACCGCTGCAGAATTTTTCAAGTAGCTTTCCAAGCCATTCTTGAGTCTTTGATTCTCGATCATCCACATCCTCTGGATAACTTCTGGGCTCAAAGAACTTAACAGCATTAAAAGTACCCAAATCTGTAAATCTGCTATTCAGTGCATCAATTACAGCCTGTACAAATGTTCTCCCCAACAATATACTATCATCTATGCTTCCCGTATTATTATCATCATGTTGAGAAGGCACACTATGCTGCAATAGGATACCATCTTCTTGCTGCTCCTCTCCTTGAGTAGAGGTTGAGGCATTCTTTTGCTTTCTAGGGATTGGAACAAACCTTAAATTAAAAATTCTGATTGCATCATTTTTTGTATATTTCAAACCACCTGTAATTGCCATTTTCAAAAAAGGAGCTACATATGTACTCCCCTTTCCAAAAGGCTTGTTATGGCGTAAAAACATTTTCTTCAAAGTATTAATGGTGTTGTCCAGCTTGCATCCTATTTCTGTAAGATCAACTACTTCATGTTGAAGGTTCTTACTCAGGATGTTCAATAATTCCAGCACATCTGCAAGAAGGTTAATAAGAAATTGCACTTGGAATATAGTGGCTGTCTGATAGCCTTTTAAATTCTGAACTTTCCAAATTTCCAGAATTGCAGGCATAAGCTCAACAAGCCTCTTCATCACTTGACCTCTAGATAACCATCTAACATCATGGTATCGAAGTGCTTTTAACTCAACAATCTCAAAGGCATCCAACAACTCTTTGAATTCATTGTGACGCTTAGTTGACTTGCCTAACCATGTGTAAACACTTGCAGCCAGCTTATCAACCACATCCATTTGCCAAAAGCATTTGCTTGCATCCTTTATAGCTAAAGCTTCCCGATGAGCTATACAATGTGTGGCCAATAGCCTAGGAAGAATACTTTGAAAGCATGTAACAACTCCTATATTCGATCCTGTCATCACACTAGCACCATCGGTAGCAATAGAAACCATTCTCTTTATGTCAAGCTTCACTTCCTCCAAGAACTTCATCATTGCTTGAAATACAGATTCAGCATCACCATCGGACAGAAACACCAAGCGTGTAAACTTTGTGACCTGCTTATTCTCCTTTAAATATGTGATATAAATGATCAAGTGCTTCTCTAATGTGCGATCTGTACTTTCATCAACCATGACAGAAAAGAAAGAACTAGACAGCATTTCTGCACTTAATAGTTCTCGAAAGTAATTCCGAAGTGCCATCAGAAATTCTCTAGCTGAGACTGGATTTACATAAGAAGCATATTCATCCATTAATGAAATATTTGGCATTTCCATGTAACGATTAAACTGGACTAGATGTGGATACTTCTCCAATGGAATATTGAAACAAGAGCAGAAATAAACACACTTCATGAGACATATAATTTGCTCCCTTGCTTTATCATGCAATGCATCAAATCGTTCCCTTATTGGACTTCTTTCTCGATCTTTCCAATCTCGAAAGCGTATCTCTGCATTTTGATGCTGCTCTGATTTAGAATGTGCCTTTAATGCACTTAACTGCAGTGATTGTGGTCCTTCCTTAGCATACACATTTTCTTTTGTAAACTTTGTACAATATTCACACTTCACTAATACCTTCTCCCCTACTTGCACCTTGTATGCCCAAGGGTATTGCAAGCGCCATTGACTTCGATACCTCCTAACTATCATCCCCTCTCTCTGTTGTGTTACATCATTGTGTCCCTCAAATTCTTGCATCCCATCCATACTATCATCATGATCCTCATCTCCAAACAAATCTGCATACAACTCCCTATGTTTTTGCGACTGCTCACCATGGGTCTCATCACCTACTTTATTGAAAAAAGATAATAAATCACGCCCCTTTCCTTTCTTATTAACACTTCTAGCACTGCTTGAACCTTCCATAACAGTAAATTCGAAAGCAACCAACACCTATAGAGAAAAATATAAAACTGCATCAAAACACACTCTTTCGACTCCACAAAAGAGACACAAGTAATTGCATTAAGATTTCATAGCTTCACTCACCTTCTACATGTACACGATCTTGCCAGATCTGCTGAATGAGACTTGACAGATGTAATCGAAGACCTCCCATATGATTGCAAGTGTTGTGCACTTTGCCATTGATTTTGATATTCGCATCTGGATAGTTCATTTAATTTGAGCGATCTTAAGTGGAGTAGCATACCTCCCATGGTCCACCATTCCAAGGACTGCAGCTGCTATCTCCAACATCATCGCTCGACACCCATACCGTTTCTGCATCCAAGATTCAACTGACTTACATACTGAAAAAGAGATCTTCAACAGCCCTGCAGCAGTAGAAAGGACATCTAGAAAAGCAGACAGGGATGGGCAACTGGTTGAGCTTCCGCTACAAAGGGAGGAGGAGTAGGAAGAAAGAGAGGCGGATTAAGGGAAAAAGATGTAGGAGAGGACTCAGGTACGTCTGTTGCTTCAAGGTCACCATAAAATTCTGGAGTAACGATCTTCTCCACCGAATAGCCACTGAACAAGCTGCTAAAGCTCCTATGTTACCAGCAACTGGAAAGCCGTTTACCCGTGCTAGGAATAGAGGCCCAAGGAAGGGAGTCAGAAATGCTAACGCCGTACTCACTACCAGAAGGCCTATCCATACCCACATGGCGCGTTGCTTGCTTGCTTGATGTTTGACGTCGTCGCACGATTTGATCACTTTCTCGCACGCCGCCTTGGCCACATCCAGGTAGTCGAGAATGTCTTTGTGCAAGTTTTGCTGCTGCACGTTTACAAGCTTCAGCTCCTCCAATGCACGAGCCCTCGCCTCACCGTCTCCAATCATCTCGATCACCGCACTGAGCCTTCTCACTTTTTCGGTGGCGTCATAGTAGGCACCAAGAATTCCATAGTTTTCATCAAGTATTCGACTGGGAGAGCCTCGGATCAAAGCCATAATAGAGTCGTCCAGTTCCTTGACGCTGGACTAGATGACCAAAGTGTTAAGAGGTCGGCTGCCCTGGCCTTACAACAGTTTCTTGCTCCCTATTATGGTCCCGAAATTCCCGATTCGCAAATCCAGCTTCCGTTGGCTCACAAGGTCGACATCCTAGAATCAGCTCCCTTGGTTCTTCCGCAATTTCCCGGACATTAGTAATCTTGAGTTTGAAATTAGTCTGAATTTTAACCTACGCCGGGCAGCAGAAAAGGCAAAATTTTGTTTCATCACTACGAAGTGAATGTGACTGCTGAAAGAGAGGAATGCTGCAATGACAATATTGCGCAATGTGCATCAGATTCAATGCGACTAACTTACGGCGAGATGACGAAGAGCAAACAAATCGCGTTGCAGCTTCCACAGATGGGATGATTGTGAAATTTTCAATTCACTGGGCGAAGGACTGCGACTCCCTAAGCTTACTGAAGAGGAGAGAACGACTAACTGGCGGCTTCCATGGCCTCAAATTGAGGGACGAAGATGAGGAGTTGTAAACCGACCTAAGGTCCGAAGAATGGTTTTGACTCTGGATTCCCCTGCATTACCTTCTCGCTCTTGCAGGATCCTCTCATGCTTTCCAATAGTCATCTCCAGCGGCAACATTATAATACATATCATACCTTCCGTCAACGGACGAAAGGACAAAAGGCAAGCCACGAACGTCAATCTCACAGCTCCGTCCATCCAATTATCAACAGATTCAAGGTTCCAAACAGAAAAACAGTACTCATACATGTAGTATTTCAGTCAAACAAAACAAAGGCGGCATGCCCGGGCAACCCTCGATCATCGATGACAGTGAAATACCAAAAACGACAAAGTAGAAAACCGAGATTCGAGAATCGAGACCAAAAAACACAACCTGTGAGTACCTGGAAAAACAAGTCTGTTGGCCATCGAAGCGCCTTCACTATCCACAAAGCAAACTTGTCTATCAATGTATCCGCCTCTTGAGATCGATTTTTGTGTCGGACAAGGAAGGGAGGAGGAGGAGGAGGACTCAGGAGACAAGTGAGGACTCAGGAGGAGGAGCAAGGAAGCGAAGACGAGGAAGAGAAAGGAAGAAGGCCCGATTTGGGGGCAGGGGGGGGATTCGGGAATCGATGGAGGTTTTATCGCCCTCAAAGCCTTCAACACCTCCAGGCTCCCACCCCGATTCCTTCCTCCGCTCCCTCAATGAGGAACGCCTCTGCCTCCACCACCCTTTCCTCCCTACGCTGCACTGCTGCTTCCAGCACGGCTTTCACCGATTCCTCGTGCTTGTATGTAATGCACCGCAGATTCTACGCTGTGGAGATTGTGCTCGCTTTGGAACACCTGCACCAGACTGGGATAATAGGAGATTGGAATGGATTGGACTGAATGATTCTGAGAGAGGGGGAAAGAGATGGATGGAAAACAGAGATAGAGGAGAGAGCTCAGAGGATATGGAGCGAAAGAACAGCGGGAGAGGTGAAAAATGCAAGCTTGGTTGGCTATGGCAGTTGGAGCCAAGGGCGGGACTAATTAAATTGGAGTGGGTGGCTCACACGAGCCACCACTCAAAATCCTTCATGCTCTTTGGATTCCCTAAGATCGGAATCCGGATTTCATCTAAACATATGAATTTTTTTTTTTAAAACCAATTTTTCATTTGACAATTAAAATAGATTGACGTTTTTCATGTGAAAATGACAAAAGCTATTTTGCATTGTCATTTGACAAAGAAATTCTAAATCAATGTGTAATTGACACAAAAAAGGGCTAATGACATAGATATCCTTGTCAAATTTTGTCCCTGCCTGTGAGTAGAAGCAACTAACGCAGATAGCCGTGAGATACCTGTCTACGTCCATCTCACGGCTATCTGCGTCCATCCGTGTTGTCTCCTGCCGAGCCAGGTACGTTTCAATCTTTCCCTCTCTCATAAATCTCTGCCTCTCTCTCTCGTTTCTCTCCCTTTCATTCAATCTCTCCCGCTTACTCTCTCTCCCGTTTCTCTACCTCTCATTCAATCTCTCCCTTTCTCTCTCGTTTCTCTCGTCAATCTCTCCTCTCTCCCTCTCGTTTCTCTCACTCTGTCATTCAATATCTACCTCTCCCTCTCGTTTCTCTCACTCTCACTCTCCCTCTCATCATATCTAGCTGCGCAGCTTTTTCACTCTTGTGCTCCTCATAGTATGTTGTCTACCAACTCAATTTGTTATGTCAAAAAAGCATCACTATTTTGCCTAAGCTTAGGTAAATGCTCACTTATTATGTTCAAGCTAATTGCATCATTGTGTATAGGTTCTAAAGTCCATACCTTTTAGTACGGATGAGATAGAGGTATGTGTTCTTGCACTGATAGCAACTCTATTTGATCTAGCTTCTTCCTTTAACTTCATTTACGTATTGCGCTACTCATATCATGCTAGTTCCTTTAATGTGATGGTTGCAAGTAACGTGCTGATTGCAAGTAATGTGCAACTCCTACAGCAGTTAAAAGACCAGATAGGAGACCAGCTAGAGGGCAAAATGGATGGTGCAGTAGCTGCTTGTAAGGAGCAACGCATGGACCATATCTAGGACAGGGAACTACCTTAGAGAAACGCAAGGAGGCTATAGGAATTCGCTCAACAAGTTTGGGACAAGTACAGTAGGGAAGGGGCTGCAATGGGTAGCTCCCTTGCCCTTATGTAGGGCTCGGATTGGTTGGTTGGGTGACCAAGTAGGGTGGCTAGCACACAGGCCCACATAGGGGCTATGGGTGGGTTTACAGGGTTGGCCCTAGGAGTGGCCACTAGATCTTTAAGCTCCCAAATGATGAGACTGGGGGAGCGAGAGCAAGGGCATTTGCCTAGAGAAAAGACAGAGAAAAGAAACATGTATCTAGAGGCATCATGGTGGTTCTACGAGAGATGGAGCTGAAAGCTAGGAGAGTTAGTGATGCATTCAGCAAGGATCTAGCCTGGAAGGGGAAGATTTGGAGCAGCGCAATGGGGTAAGGTGTTCCCAGAAAGTAGGTGCCTCTGTGGCAAGGCAGTTGGTGGATTGTGTGTCCAAGAAAGCGACCTGCAAGAACAGGGCCTAGACGTGGTGCAATTAGGGCAGACATATAGCCTTGGAGTAGGGAATCTACTAGACCAGGTGGTACAGTAGGCTATGGGCCTAGATGAGGGGTTGCAAATAGGGAAACACCCTGCCCTTACATAGGGCCTACAAGCTGTTCGGATGGCCAACAGAGTTGGCCAGCAAACACGCCAAAAAGGGCAGCCTACAGCCCCATGTATGGGGAGCTGTGGGGTATGTTGGGGAGCCTGAGTCGGCCAAGAGGAAGGTCAAGCCAATCAGTTTTTCGGGGCTCTTGGGGCCTATAAAAAGGGATCTTAGTAGGTCATTTTGCATCCAGCAAGCCTGCAAGTCAGGGAGCGGAAGGGCAGCACCAGCCCCACCGTTGGGCCGACATCTAGGAGGCAAGGCAAGAGCAAGTGTTGCTACAGGCTGAGCTCATAGAGGGCTAGAGGCTTGGCTGTCTTCTAGGGTGCAAGTGTTGGAAAGGTCACCTCCCCATTGAGGAGAGCATGGGGCTGCCACATGGGTAGCACATGGGCTACCATGGGGGCAACACATACAAAACATAGGCTGCCACATGGTGAGCACACAGGTTGCCATGTGGGCAGCACAAGCCATGGAACCTAGGTGCCAAGGAAGGGCCTGGTAGAAGCAAGAAATGGTGCAACGATAGCTGCCTACATGGCGGGCTAGGAGGCAGGGAATGTGGGAAGGTGTGCCCCCTGCAACAAGGTGGCGGGACAGGTGCACCTCTGGAATAGCTGCAATACAACAAGTGGCGAGGCAGCACAAGAGACTGGCAGAGGCATGAAAGGTGGTGAAATGGTCCTGCAACATGCATCAATAAAGAAGCTATAATATTTCATTGTTTTATAAAATTTTCTTTTATATCATGTGCATCTAGCATATGGTTTGGAAATTATGATATTCAAAAATTTAGAAAAAAGTGATGCAAATACATAAATATGAAAGCATGTATTTTAAAGAAAAGTAAAGCAACATAAATTGGGAAAAGGTACGGATTGAGTGATAGTAAGCTTAATAACTTTGTGCACTTAACATGATTAAGTTGGATGCCTTTATGAGTAATGATATGATAAATACTATCTTTTCCTAATATAGAAAGTGGCATATAGGCAACATGATGCTAGTGCATGCATCATATTGAATACAAACACTTGCACTAAATCAACATAATGCTACTACATGCATCATATTTAATCTAAAAATCCCATTAGATCAACATAAGGTTAAAGTTTAGGCCATCTTCTTATAAAGTTTGTTCCATTTTATTCATGGTTCAATTCAAGTTACTTCATGCAAATCTCTAGTAGCTAATGATAGTTTGGGAGCATGCAACGGAAACAAAATTGGATAAGGTAGTGTAAATACGTGAGATTTTGGGAATTGAAAAGATCAAAAGTTGAAAATAAACTTTATTAGATACTAGTATGGATGTAAAGCCTGCATCTCTGCGGCATACAAAGTAAAGGGTTTTATTCAATTATACAATACAATTATTCATAAGTAGCGTCTGTTTCAACTTACACTGAAATGTACAAGAGGAGGGCAAAAAATATAAGCTTCTAAAATGAAATTTATTGAAGGAATATAATTATTGATCCAAAAATTCATAGTAGGGTATATAAAATAGATAAATGTGGTCACAAAGGGGTTTTTTAAATACCTTTCGAACGCACGTTGTATAGCTAGCTTATGTATGGTGGAACCCCCGAGGTACTTCTACACTTTGCAATCTCTGGTGAAAAATGGGGGTTTTCTTATAGAGACATTTCATTGTGATGCATTTGAACGATGGATATCAAAGTGGACCAATAGGACAACAAAGGAGAAAACGCATGACCTGAAAGAAACATTGGGATCCCATGCATTATGGAAATGGTTTGAGGATGTCGCTAATGCTATGAAACCTATTTTCTATGCACTTAGGGATTTGGACTCAAAGTCTCCAACAATCAGAAAAACATGGATGCACTTTTGGAGTATTGAGCAAGCTCTTATAGCGAGGAATCCCCCTGCTCGCCCGGGCCAAGAGAATGAGAGAAGACCATTTAATGCTACAAAATGCAAGGAATTGTGGCAGTTGTTTAGGCTTCGATGGGAGCAAGCTCCTAATCCATTGCATAGTGTTGGGTATCTTTTAGATATCGAGTGGTGGAAGATGAAGCCCGATTCAGAGATCCCAATTGTTATGCATGACTTTCATAACGTGGTGCGATAGTATTATCCCCACAACCATGAGTTTGCAAAGTGTTGTAACAAGTAATCCAAGTATCGATGCAAGGAGGGGTTGTTTGCATCGAGCGATGTTCAAGCAAGGGAGGAGACATAAGAGGTGGGGAGGCAAGTGCCATAGCCTGCAAAATCCATGAAGCTATAGTTGCAACGAAAGAGGAAGATGTAGTGATGGGGGTAGGGGAGCAAGAGATAACAGTTGTGGAGTACGATTTGGATTCCGTGGAGTGGCTTGGTATAGCGGATTCACCCAAGTTTGCCATATACGAGATGGACTTTGGGTGGGGAAAACTAGACGTTGTGCGTGGGGAGTGGGCTATGTTTGGAAGAGAAGTGCAATTCTTTCAAGGAAAACAAGGTGTGCGTAGCATGGACGTCATATGCGGTCTTCCCCCTCAAAGCATGGAGAGGTTGGAACATGACCCTCAGTTGTGGAGCTCCCACCTAAGCTAACTGCCCACATTTGAGGCCCTAGGGATCCTACTGGCAACCCACATAGGGATCCTACCAGCAAGTGTGCCTAAGTAAGTGAGAGGGAGCCTAAGTAAGGGAGAATTAGTAGCACATGACCAGATTTGCCCATAACATGTTTTTTATATTTATAAATAGAAATTCAAAATCATCACCACACATGCAATATATATATATATATATATATATATATATATACATACATATATACATCAATTATTGCTAACTAAAAATGGATATAGTGTGGAATATCTTTTTTCATAGTCTTTTATTTTTTGCTAATTTAGAATATATTTTTAATTTAGTGTTTTTTGAAAAGAGGTACAAATAAAATTAGGAAATGTTGAGATGAGACCGACACAAGGTCCATCGAATATCATCCTCCGCGTAAATATCAAGGGTAATTATTTTATTATTTGTGCTAGACTTACATTCTCACTTTTCAAAAATTGAAGCCCAGCAACTATATGCATAACAAATTTATTGCATGAGTTCTCTCTTTGAAACATTTAAGTAGTCATCATGATGACCTTCACGATATAATAAGCTGGACTTCCATTAATTTAATGTTGGTAAATTTTACTTTCAATAGTGCATTCACCATCGTCATTTATTTCGATTTGCTAGCTCTTGCTATAGATGTACTTACAACAAATGTGCTAACAATAGCTGTGCAAACTTATAGATATGCTAATAACAAATGTGCTAATAACACACTAGCTATCAACACAAATGAGACTTCAAATGTGTCAAAATAAATCTTAAGTGCTTGAGTTTGATCTTCTACCTTCCTTGAAGTCTTCTTTCTCTCTTCTTCTTGTAAAGCACTGATGATGCTCTCTAGTTTTGGTTGACGAAGATTTTTCAAAGTAGTCACAACACAGTCAAAATCCTAAGGCATACTCTTCAAGAGCATAGCTAAATGATTGCATCATCATTAGTGACTGGAGAGTTGACGGAGGCCAATTGTGTCATAAAACTCCTCATAGTGTTTACATGAGCTGCAACAGAGTCTCCATTCATCTTAAGTTCAAAGAACTCAATCTTCAAAGTCAATTTAGGGTTATGAGAGCTAACAACAAATAGCACATCTAAATTAATCCAAGCCTCATAAGGAGTTTCCAAATCAGAAGTATGATGCACGTAATCATCCCCCAAACCTAATGCGATGAATGCATAGGATTTCTCTAGCCATATAGCATCTCCTAGTGTTGTTAAAGTAGAGTCACTTGCTTTCTCTTTTCCTTTTATAGTAGTGGATTCACCCTCTTGTGGTGACTGATTCCCTTGCTTGAATAAATCCCACAAATTCTCATTCATAAGCACGAATTTAAATTTCATTTGCCAAGTATAGAAGCCTTGGCCATTGAATTTGTCTATTTTAAAGGTAGCCATGAGAGGGTCTTACCTTTATCATTAGGCAGTGTCTACTCTCTTACAAATGGTTATAAATCTCAAACATACAAGTGCATATTGTGCTAAATATCAATGCTCCACTCTCGTGTAACTATGCGGGAACCAGCTAACTCTACTTGTATGCCCCCCATATGAGGAGAAGGCATTTGAGTAGCTCGGTTATCTAGTAGGTCCTGGTTTGGATACCAGATGGGAGCCATGTGTGGCCTGATGGACGGCTTCAGATAGAGTTGGCACTGTTGAGATATCGAGCTCCACTCGCGATATGCCAAGGTGATTGTTGTGCATTTATGTCACCGACTTGTTAGCTGGAGATGCGGTTGGTACACCGCCCACGAATAATAGCTGGATGACAGCTATCCTTATCTACACTAGTTCGTGGCTCAGTTAGTATGCCACCTTAGTTAGTTGAGTTTGGTTTGAGACCCACATATAGGGTTCTTCTATTTCTTTGTACTTGAGTTCTTTTGGCTTTCACAACTAAGAAGAGGAAAACTGTTTTCAGCCTCCACCTTTGTGTGTATTCCCCCAATTGTTCATGTGAGAAAGCCGTAAGTGAGACTCCTTCCCTCTCTCCCACAATCTTCACATGGTATCAGAGCCTTGTTCGTGGTAAGGAGCTCAAGAAAGCAAGCCAAGTTGGTGGTGTCCTGGTAAGAGGACCAGTGTTGCTTTCCTATTTCGAGTTTGGGAGCAAATCTCTGCAGGTAGCACAGCCAGAAGTGCAAGAGTGCACTGTCTCAGATTGAGACACCCTTCGCGGTGTGGCGAGAGCACAGTATATGCTGCGGAAAGGGCAAAGCCCTTTGTGACGTTATTTTTCTGATTCGAGGTCATTTCGAGGCCCGTTTTGGAGACGGAAGTTCTCCGCAGGCACTCAGAAAAAGGCCCTGTTTTTGCTGTGCGACCACTATTCTGCGGGTCAGTGAAAAGTTGCCGTAGAAATTGCATCGTATGCCTTTGTGCAGAGATATTGGGAGTTACAGATTCATGCTTGTTGCATGTTGATGCAAAATCGTCACTAGGAAGTGACTGTGTGGTGAAATACCACTTTCGTCAGTTTTGCAGTTCTACCCGTGTGAGGCAAAAGCTGTGTTTTTTGCAGTGACAGAATATTTTGCAGTGTTCTGTAATGGCATCTGATTCTCTTTCACAGATTGTCACTAAAAAGGTTGACAAGAACAACTTCCAGGCATGGAAGTTTAGAATGACGAATTTCTTGATGGGAAAAGGCTATTGGGAATTCATTACAGGAAATGAAGAAGAACCTGTTCTTCCTAATGTTCCCAGTCAATAGGAAATGCAGGCATTCAAAGGATGGCATGAGAGAGCCAGGAAAGTTATGTACTGGCTGTCTATCAGTATTTTGGACTCCATGATTGTGCATATTCAGGATGCAAGTACGCCAAAGGAGGCATGGGATACTTTGGCAAAAATGTACAGCACAAATACGCAAGCCAGGAAAATGCAACTCAAACAGGAGTTGCACAATGTGCAGAGAGAAAATTTGAGCATAAATGACTACCACATGAAAGTGAAGAAAATTGCAGATGCACTTGCTTCCATTGGGTCGCCAGTGGATGATGATAATTTGGTTTCTGTGACCTTGAATGGTCTAGGAAAGGATTATGCACAGTTCCGGACATCCATTGCCGTCCGTGAAAAATTTCCTGATTTTGAGGAGCTGATTGCTCTTCTAATTTCTAAAGAGCAAAGAAATGGGGGTGCATCTTCTTCAGCAGGAACTTCAAAAGAAACTGTCTTCTACTCAAATGCTGGCAGAGGTAGAGGTAGAGGTAGAGGAGGCCGATCTGCAGGCCGTGGTAGAAATTAGAATATGCAGCAAACGCAAGAAAACCAGTCCTATGTAGGAGGACGTGGTAACTCTAGAGGCAAGGGGAGCCAAAGAGGCCATGGTGGATGGCAGAGAAGCTAAAATGCAAACAACAATGTTGAATGCTACTATTGTGGCAAAATGGGTCATATGGCTAAGGACTGCTACAAAAAGCAGAATGACATTATGAATGGAAAATTGCAGCAAGGCAATTATGCATCTTCTAGCAGGCAGGGTGATGACAGAAATGAGCATCTATTTATGGTGCAGCATATGACCAATTCTGTGACAAGTGCAGAAGAACAAAATGATGTGTGGTATGTTGACTCAGGTGCGTCAAACCACATGACAGGTCATGCAGAATGGATGCAAGATGCAAGGAAGATGGAAAAGCCAGGATTTGTGGAGACTGGTGATGATACTGCACATCCTATTGTGCAGATTGGCAAAATTACTTTGTCTATGCAGGATGGGAAAAAGAAATACTTGTCTGATGTATTTCATGTCCCGAACATCACCAAGAACCTGGTTTTTGTTGGTCAGATGGTTGAGCAGGGCTTGCAGGTCAGATTTAATCCTCATGGATGCTTTGTTGAGGATATGAAAAATAATGGTTGCTTGATAGCAAAAGGAAAGAAGAAGGGCAGGATGTTTACGTTGGATGCGGACATGCCTGAATTGAGTGCAGCAATGTTTGCACATGGGACCGGTGTAGTTGCAAATATTGATATCTGGCACAAACGCATTGGTCATGTTAATATACAGCGACTTAAATCAATGCAAGCCCAAAATATTGTTGTAGGATTGCCTAAATTCAAGGTTGCAGAAATGCACAAGGTTTGTGAAGCCTGTCAATTTGGAAAACAGGCAAGGAAAGCTTTTCCTAGGCATGTTCAAGAGAGTATAAAGCCATTGGAATTAATCCACTCTGATGTGTGGACTACAAAAGCTGCATCTATTGGAGGCTGTCACTATTTTGTCACATTTATTGATGACTTCAGTAGAAAACTGTGGGTGTATTTTATGAAAAAGAAAAGTGAAGTGTTTGGGCACTTCAAAGCTTTCAAAGCTATGGTTGAAAAAGAAACACGCCTGCAAATAAAATGCCTAAGGTCAGATGGAGGGGGAGAGTACCTCTCAAATGAGTTTGCAAGGTTCATGTAGGAGCATGGTATAAAGCAGCAATATTCATGCAGTCATACCCCACAGCAAAATGGAATTGCAGAAAGAAAAAACAGGCATATTGGAGAGGTATCTCGGGCTATGCTAAATGAAAAAGATCTACCAGATTATTATTGGGCTGAAGCAGTTGCTACAGCAGTCTATATAATGAACAGGACTCCCACTGCAGCAATACATGGCATGACGCCAGAGGAGATGTATACTGGTAGGAAACCAGATATTTCTCATTTGAAGATTTTTGGTTGCATTGCCTATGTCCATGTGCCAGATGAGTTGAGGTCCAAGTTGGATCCAAAAGCTGAGAAGTGCGTCTTTATTGGTTATTCTCTGCAGCAAAAAGGGTATAGATGCTATAACCCTTCTACACGTAAGTTCACAGTGAGTAGAGATGTTGTTTTTGATGAGATGAGCAGCTGGTATAAACCAGTAAATGTGATGATTGATGTAGATGCACAAAATGGTAATGCTGCACAGAATGCACAGCAGCAATCACAAAATATCAGTGGACCTGGAGTGTCCTCTACCAGTGGTTCACATACTTCGCCATGGACAGGCAGATTGAGATCAGGAGAATCCCCTCAAAGCAATGCAGAGAGTGGTACGCAGGTATCACGAAAAGGAAAAGAGAAGGTAGATCAGCCCATGTTTGATGTGAATGTAGGTCACTCTTGTGTGGATGGTGAATCCAGTGGCTCAGAACAGAGCATTGATGATGAGTTGGGTATTCCTTCTATTGTTACACCTAGAGTAAGGAAGACCAGGGATGTTTTGAGAGCACCTGGAAGTGAGCCTATTTTGTGCAGGTCTACCAGGGTTAGGTATCCTGTGGATAGGCTGAAATATGATGGATTTACAGCCATTCACTATGCCTATATGGTCAAAGTGATACAGGAACCAGAACCCACTGCTTTTGAGCAAGCCATGGGAAATGAAAAATGGGAGAAAGCCATGGATGAAGAAATGGATGCCTTGGATGCTAATGCTACATGGGAATTGGTGCCTTTGCCTAAAGGCAAGAATGCAATTGGCTGTAAGTGGGTTTATAAGATCAAGCACAATGTAGATGGTTCTGTGAATAGATACAAGGCAAGATTAGTTGTCAAGGGGTATGCACAGACATATGGCATTGATTATGAAGAAACTTTCAGCCCGGTTGCAAGGATGGCAACCGTAAGAGCAGCCATTGCTATGGCTGCATCAAAGGGATGGTTTTTACATCAGATGGATGTAAAGAATGCCTTCTTGCATGGTGATTTGCAAGAAGAGGTCTTTATGGAGCAGCCAACAGGTTATGTTCATGCTACTCATCTTGAGTTTGTTTGTAGGTTGAAGAAAGCCTTGTATGGCTTGAAGCAAGCACCTAGAGCATGGTCTGACAAGATAAGACAATATCTTGTCACTATTGGCTTTCAGATTTCCATGGCAGATTTCTCACTCTATGTGAGAAAAACAGAGAAAGGGATTATGCTGCTGGTCATTTATGTTGATGATTTGATCATCACAGGTGATAGTGATGAAGATATCCTTCATGTGAAAATGCTATTGAGGCAGAAGTTTGAGATGAAGGATTTGGGAGAGCTGCATTATTTCTTGGGCATTGAGGTGATTAGATCACCAAGTGGGATACAGCTCTTGCAGAGGCAGTATGGATTGGACATGCTGTCCAAATATGGGATGACAGGCTGTAAGCCTATTTCAGTTCCTTTGGAGCAGAATGTGAAGCTGAGCACAGATGCAGGTGAGCTTCTGGAGGACCCTACTATGTACAGACGCATAGTAGGAAGTTTGATTTACATGACTATTACCAGGCCAGATTTGAGCTATGCTATTGGGTTGGTAAGTCAGTTTATGCAGGCTCCAAGGAAACCGCATTTGGATGCGGCTAGATGCATACTCAGGTATGTGAAGTCCACATTGCAGTATGGACTATTTTATGAGGCTGGGGTTCAGATACAGTTGCATGGATACACTGATGCTAATTGGGCTGGTAGCATTTCAGATAGACGATCTACCAGTGGATATGTGTTCTCTTTTGGGAGTGCTGCAGTCACTTGGTAGCAAGAAATAGCCTACAGTTGCCTTGTCGAGCACAAAGGCTGAGTACAAGGGTGCAGCAATGGCTGCATGTGAGGTAGCTTGGTTGCATAAGCTACTCTATGATATGCATCAGTCTACAGATGGGCCGGCTGTCATTTATTGTGACAACATGAGTAGTATACATTTGGCAAAGAACCCAGTCTTTCATGCCAGAACAAAGCACATTGAGGTGCATTATCACTATGTGCGGGAGAGAGTGTTACTAGGTCTTATTGATCTAGTTTGTGTCAGCACAGAGGATCAGGTAGCTGACAGCTTCACAAAAGCATTGGGCACAGAGAAGTTGCGCAAGTTCAGAGACCTGCTTGGTGTGCAGGAATTGGGATTGAGCTCAAGGGGGAGTGTTGAGATATCAAGCTCCACTCGCGATATGCCAGGGTGACTGTTGTGCATTTATGTCACCGACTTGTTAGCTGGAGATGCGGTTGGTACACCGCCCACGAATAATAGCTGGATGATAGCTATCCTTATCTACACTAGTTCGTGGCTCAGTTAGTATGCCACGTTAGTTAGTTGAGTTTGGTTTGAGACCCACATATAGGGTTCTTCTATTTCTTTGTACTTGAGTTCTTTTGGCTTTCACAACTAAGAAGAGGAAAACTGTTTTCAGCCTCCACCTTTGTGTGTATTCCCCCAATTGTTCATGTGAGAAAGCTGCAAGTGAGACTCCTTCCCTCTCTCCCACAATCTTCATAGGCACACTGCCAACTAGGCTACATGCAAGTGCGGGAAGACATCCCATGACTGACCGCACTGAGGGTAGATGGAGCATTTCCCGGGGCACCCCACTCTCGGGTTACAAGGCCTGTTTGGAGTCGCAGATGATCTCGGATGGCAAATGGAGACCGTAGGTTAGTTGCTCTATTTTGCGCCACGGTTCTATCGTGTGGTTGATGGCCTATTTTAGGATCGATCCCCAGTCGACCATTTTGGGCGGATTGGGTCGGTCACCCAATCGGGTCTAACCGACTACAACTAGTGGCTATATAAGAGCAAGCCCGTGAAGCCCATATTCATCACTGGCTATAGCAACCCTGATACCTTAGCATCTAGCCTCCGTCCTCTACTGTTTCTAGCATGCCATCGCCCTCACACAGGAGTGCACGGTTGGGAGGCAGCGCCATCTATTGTATCAGTTTTACAGTAATCAAAATTTTGATTCTCCATACTATCAGCTTTTCTCTCTTGCATACGAGATCTTGTTATTTGTTGAGCACATATGTTGTATTATTTTATTACATGGTATCAGAGCTTGGGCTCTAGCAAGAAGATTTGGTAGTGTGTTTCTGTTTGTGAGCAGATTGTGAGAGATGGTTTAGCCCGCAAGACTGTGAATCCCACCATTCGGCGAAAGTAGAAAGTTGGACGGCACTAACCATCCACTATGGAAGTTCAAGATGAAGACCATCCTAAGTGCATACGAGCTTTGGGATACTGCTACTGGGATGGACCTGAAGCCATTTTCGAGACCGAATCCGGCCAATGCAACACAATAGATAGTACCAACTGCAGATGAGATTCTCACGTGGACAAGAAGAAATGCAGATACGCTGTGTTCTATTGTCTACAGTGTAAGTGATTCTGTCATGGCGTTAATTCAACATGTCACCACAGCGGAGGAGGCATGAACGGTCTTGAAAAATCAGTACGAGACCATGAATCAGACGCGGATTTAGAATGTGGAGACTCAACTCACAAACGAGAAATTGTCTGAGTCTCAAATGGCAGAGAAGTTCATCACCAGGGTGAAGAATCTGTGCGATCAGATGACTGCGATTGGCATCACCATCACCAGTGAGAATCTAGCACGAAGGTGCATACAGATTCTCCCACCAAAGTATGACGATCTTGTTATGACGCTGAATATGCAAAACAGAAATCCGCCCCTCAACTTTGAGGATTTCAGCGCAATGCTTTTGGAGGAGGAGATGCATCAAAAGATGAGGGCTGTCGGCTTTGTGGGCTGGATCAAAGAAAGATAAGGGTAAGGACTCTGGTAACCCATCTTCTTCTGATGATAAAAAGAGAAAGAAGAAGATCAAGTGCTTCTATTGCAACAAGGCAGGACACAAGCAGAATGAGTACCAGAAGAAGATTGCAGATGAGAAGAACTGAGTAAAGAAAGAGTCCTGCAACAGCATGCAGGCAGTACCAATAGAGCTATTTGTTGCAATTGAGGAGATTTGCACAGAGGCAGTTCATGTACCTATGGATGAACCTTGGATTATTGATAGTGGTGCATCGCGCCACATGACCAGTCAAAAGGATTGGTATACCTCTCTACATCCGGCAGGGAATGACATCCTGGTAGCAGTCGGCAATGATGCAAAATGTCCAGCAAAAGGAAAAGGTACGATTGCTCTCAAGTCAGATGGAGTTGTAAAATAGCTGTCCGATGTTCTTTATGTGCTAGATATCAAGAGGAACTTGTTGTCCGTTTCTGTGAGCACGGATCGGGACCTCAAAGTTCAATTCGATAAGAATGGTGCACAGATTTTGGATCTTCAAGGGAAGGTCATTGGTAAAGGTACACGGTGCAACGACATCTACGAACTCTTAGCTTTCAGTGCTCAAGATGATGTGAGCAACACTAAGCTATGGCATGAGAGGTTTGGTCATCTAAACCTTAGTTTTTTAAAGGAGATGCATAAAAGTGGAATGATTGCAGACCTATAAGAAATTACAGATCTGCCCAATGTATGTGAAGCTTGCATGATGGGCAAGCAGCATCGGCAGCCATTTCCTAAAGAGGCCAGTAGGGCAAAGGCTCCTCTAGAGCTCGTTCACATGGACCTCTACAAAAAGATGGAGACGGAAGCTTTGGGTGGTTCCTACTACTTCATGACACTGATCGACGACTACAGTAGAAGGATATGGATATACTTCCTGAAGACTAAAGATGAGGCTTTTAGTAAGTTCAAAGAATGGCATGTAATGGTCGAGAAAGAAATGAGGAGAAAGGTGAAGAAGTTGAGATCAGACAGAGGTGGTGAGTTCACATCAAGTGAATTCGAAAGTTATTGCAAAAGTCACAGGATCAAGAGGCAGAAACCCCCACCACATACACCACAGCAAAATGGAGTAGCAGAGCACAAGATGTGCATCATCTGGAAAATGGGCAGGAGTATGAGGAAAGGGAAAGATTTGCCAAAGACTTTCTAGGCTGAATCATGTAACACGGCAGTTTACATTCTGAATCTAGCTACACGAAGGCTGTGAACGGGATGGGATGACTCCACTGCATGCCTTTTTTGGTAAGAAACCTTCAGCTGCACATTTCAGAGTTTTTGGATGTGACTGATTTGTGCATGTCCCTGATGCTAATAGGACCAAATGGGAACCGAAGAGCCGGAAGTGTATTTTCTTGGGCTACAGCGAAGAGGCGAAGTGTTACCATCTCTATAATTCTGTTACCAAGAAGGTAATAGTAAGTCGCGATGTGGTCTTCTCAGAACAGCCGCATCAATTGGAGGAGGATGCTTCCTTCCCAAACAACTAGGACTAGGATATCCATCTAGTACAACCATCAACAACAGACTGAACTCCCCCAACGGTGCTTGGGAGGATTCAAGATAAAGAAGAGGAAGAAGAGCGTGCAGAACCACAACGGCAACAGCCATTCCTGAAGTCGGTAAAGCAGCTTTTGGATGGCAGAGAACCTCCAACCATTGAGGAGGAACCATCCGAACACCGCCGGTCCATGAGATTAGAGGAGCAAAGAAGGGCGCAAGAACACTTGCTCAACTACGCTTTGATAACAGAGGTGATCCATGCTGAAGAACCCAAGTGTCTTGAAGAGGCACATGGTGATGATAGGTGGATGGATGCTATGCAGTCGAAGTATGGCTCCATAATGAAGAAAAACACTTGGGACCTTGTGGATCGACCACCCAAACACAAGGTAATCGGCACCAAGTGGGTGTACAAGACCAAGTATAAGTCTGACGGCACGTTGGATAAGTACAAGGCTCGGCTCGTGGCAAAAGGATTCACACAAGTACATGGTTTTGATTATCAAGATACTTTTTCTCCCACAGCTCGACTAACCACAATTCGCAGTGTTTTGGCTTTAGCAGCATAGGAAAGTTGGCCCGTGTTTCAGATGGATGTCAAATCCGTCTTTCTGAATGGAGATCTCAAGGAGGAGGTATACGTGGAGCAACCACCAGGTTTTGTGATCCCCGGTTCAAAAGGTAAAGTCTGTAAACTGAAGGCCCTTTATGGGCTGAAACAGGCCCCACGAGCGTGGTACCAATAGATTGATGTCTACTTTCTGCAAAACGGGTTCAGCAGGAGCTCATCTGATGCAAATTTGTATATCTATAGAGAAGGAGACAGGTGTATGATTGTGGTCCTTTATGTGGACAACCTTGTCATAACAGGGAACCATGAAGAAAAGATCTCGCAGACAAAGCAGTTGCTAGGAAGAGAGTTTGAAATGACAGACCTCAGACTGATGCATTTCTGTTTGGGGGATTGAAGTTTGGCAAGAGCCAAAACAGATCTTCATCTCATAGCTGAAGTATGATGGAGAGATATTGAAGGCATTTGGCATGGCTGAGTGCAAGACAGTTGGCACCCCTATGGAGGTTGATATGAAGCTCTCAAACAAGGATTCATCACCACTGGTGGATGAAGTGGAATACAGAAGGCTTGTGGGCAGTTTGATTTACTTGTGCAACACGCGGCCAGACGCGGCCAGACATCAGCTTTGCGACTAGTGTATTAAGCAGGTTTTCCAATAAGCCCCGAGAGAACCATTGGAGGACATGGATGCGGGTGCTGAAATACATCAAAGGCACACTTGATTATGGCATCACCTATACCAAGGGCAACACCTTGACCAGATTCTATGACTCAGAATGGGCAGGAGACGTGGATAGCAGGAGATCAGTGACAGGTTACTATTTCTCACTTGGATCTGGAGTTGTGTCATGGGTCAGCAAGAAGCAACCCATAGTTGCTCTTTCTTCTACCGAGGCTGAGTACAAATCAGCATGTTTTGCTTCTTGTGAGGCAGTATGGTTTAGGAGGATTTTAGGGGACATGGGTGCAGTGTAGAACAAGCCTACGCAATTATCATGTGACAATCAGAGTTGCATGGCAATTGCGAAGAACCCTGTGTTCCACGCTCACACAAAACACATTAAGATTCAATATCACTTTGTACGCGAGCTCATCATGGATGGAGAGGTTGACTTGGTGTATTGTCCGACTACAGAGAATGCTACAGACATCTTCACTAAGGCTCTTGGAAGAGACTTGTTGGAGAGGCATCTTCATCGACTTGGCATTGGGCCGAAAAAGTAAGTTCACTTGCGGGTGGACATTGAGGGGGGGTGTTAGATATCAATGCTCCACTCTCATGTAATTACGTGGGAATCGGCTAACTCTACTTGTAAGCCCCCCATACGAGGAGAAGGCATTTGAGTAGCTCGGTTATCCGGTAGGTCCTAGTTTGGACACCAGATGGGGGCCATGTGTGGCCTGATGGCTAGACGGCTTCAGATAGAGTTGGCACACTGCCAACTAGGCTACATGCAAGGGCGGGAAGGCATCCCATGACTGAACGCACTGAGGGTAGATGGAGCATTTCTCGGGGCAGCCCACTCTCGAGTTGCGAGGCTTCTTTGGAGTCCCAGATGATCCTGGATGGCTTTGGGCCGAACGGAAACCGTAGGTTAGTTGCTTTATTTTGTGCCACAATTCTATCGTGTGGTCGATGGCCTATTTTGGGATTGATGACCCCAGTCAGCTGTTTTGGGCAGACTAGGTTGGTCACCCAATTGGGTCTAACTGACTACAACTGGTGGCTATATAAGAGCAAGCCCATGAAGCCCATATTCATCACTAGCTACAGCAACCCTGATTCCTTAGCATCCAGCCTCCATCCTCTATTGTTTCCAACATGCCATCGAAGCTCCTCACACAGGAGTGCACGGCTGGGAGGCAGTGCCATCTATTGTATCAGTTTTATAGTAATCAAATTTTTGATTCTCCATACTATTAGCTTTTCTCTCTTGCATACGAGATCCTATTATCTATTGAGCACAGATGTATTATTTTCTTACATATTGCAAGCAATGGAATCAGAGCATCCTAGTCTGCATCGGAATAATAATATGGCTTTTTCTTCACAAGCTCTGTCACTTTTCTATTGACATATTTAAGTGCTTCTTTCTTCTTTTTTCCTTTTGCTTTCACATATGAAGCATTAGAAGAGCAACAAGGACTAGGAATTGGGAACAATCATTACCAACTGAAAATTTATCTCGTCAATAAAGTATCCTCGGCATATTTGAACTTGCATCAAGCATCCATTTCCCAAACTGTCAAGAATATGAAGTAGAAATAATAGAAATCTTGGAGACCAAAACTTTCACTGATAGAACCAACAATTAGAGGGATTTTGAAGCAAAAATAAATCTTGTATACTAGCTAAGGTTTACAGCAGAGGATGGTCACATTTGCGTGTTAAGTCCCCATAGCCAAGCTGAAGAAGTTTGACTGATTTTTCTTTAAATTCTCCTCACCCCAACAACCATTGGGTCTCAAATATGTGCCTCTTCACAAAATACCACCCAGGATATCATACGGCGGGTTTCTTCATCAACATCCTTTTCCGGCTAGTGCCCTTTAAAATCAAGGCTTTACTCATATAAAAAGAAAGCACACAACAATCCTACTTTGATAAATTCCACATTTGAGGCATCATCAAGACAAAGCATGACCTAGAGATGCATATCACCAAATACACCTAGTGCCACTTACTAGTAGAACTTGAGAGGATACAATAAATAATAGACATGGTCAAGGATTATGTTCACATTTTCACATTTGCGTTAATGGTTTATTAGCATTCATTAATTACTCTTCAAAGTAGCGTGCAAGTAATGTGATCACGTTGTTTACTGGAAAAAACATCGGGAAATTGAATTAAACTGCCACCGGTACACAAGACAGTACCGACAGTAGTACCAACATTATCGGTGGTAATGTTCATTATCCCGGGGATGTAATTACCAACAGTAATATACACCACTGGGATACTAAATATTACTGCCGATAATGCTAGTACTACTGCTGATAGTGTCTTGTGTACTAGAAATGCTGGCTATGGGTTGCAGATTCTTAGTTTCCCACACAGCCTAAGGATATAAATTGGTGGAAATGGCGATAGAGGCTCGTCATTCAAGCTAGTTGTGGTTCATATCCCGATAAAAGTTGGGAAAGAAAGTGAACCATGATTTGGATCTAAATAGTTGTAAGGCTAAGTGGGGGAGAGTGAGTCAACATTCATTATACTTGTGAATGTGGTTTGCTCCTCCAATTCCTTGCGTCTTGGGGAAATTTTAGACCATGAACATGAGGACTAGTAGATGTGAGTGTTTGTTGTGTGTTCTTGAGGGTGGTCTATACTCTGACTCCTTGCATTTTGGGAAACTTGTGGGCCACGATCATGAGTGCCAATGAATGTGATTGTTAGTGAGGAGTCTTGACTCTTAAGCTAAGGGCCTTAGGTATGGAGAGAAGGGGGAGATGACATGGCAATGATTTGAGAAGAAATAGGGCATGTGTTGTGACTACGAATGCACAATAAAAAATGCATGAAACTAGAAATGCTCATCCATAATCTTCAAGATGCTAGGCAAACTATGGATGCATCGAGAGTCATGCGCATGCCAGTATTCATATGACTGAAAATGTTCCAAGGGTTAAAGAAGGATTTGCAGAAGAGTATCTCATTACCGAAGTAGGCACTACCCCAACACTTGGTCCACCCTGTGAGGTTGTTAACCAAGATATGGGAAGAGGATTTATGCGGGTGTCACAATCCTCTCAAAAAGTTGTTCCATGTATACAAGGGGAAAAACATAAGTCACATGGTCCAGAGTGGGACTTTGTCATTAATGTTCCCGACTACGTTGAGTGGAAATGCAAGTATTGCGGAATGCAAAAATATGGGAGAGCACCTTGCATAAGGGGCCACTTACTTGGTGACTCAAGAAAGAGTGTTCAGCATTGTGCAGCCCCAAGAGCTACTACAACAGCTCGCACCTTGACAAACTATATTAGCAATTCTGATATGATTGGCTCAATCCTACCAGGCTTGCTGCAGAGAATATAAAATAAGATCAACGACTATTACTCGCGCTACACAGAGGCTGAGACCACACTAGAAGATCTCATCATTCGTCTCTTTTATCTTCTCAATAACCCAATCTTCCAGTGACTCGTCCGTATCCTCAACATAATTACAATGAAGGAAGAAATTCAAGTAGTCATAGATTGTTTCTTGATAATTTCTTTGTGAGGCCCTTATTGTTCTTTCAGAATCTGCATCAAATCGGCCATATTGAGTGCTGCGATAATGTAGGTTTCTTAAGAAGTCTAAGAGATCTTGTCATGCTTTTATAATATTTGGTAAAATTTTTTCGCTCTCTACTATATTTTGAGTCTCCTCCCTCTCTGCCCACCTTTGTGCATCGAATTCCTCTCGCTCCTTGGTCAATAATCCATTCTTTGAGACTATTAATTTCGGACTCCATGTTTGCACTATGCTAAGGACATTCATGGGAAAATGAATAATTTTCAGCAAAATCTGTGACAGATACAATAGTGTCACAGGGAAAATTGGTAAGGCATGCCTGAACTCCTTATCCTACCAGTTGGCCATGAAATTGTGAAGCACATATTTTGTGATGGATTGAACCACATGACCCATAAGCTCCCTTGGATGAGTGCTCTTATATGACAATAGTTTTTTTATCGAATCCTTCAACATTGACATTTTCAAATCTCCTCCATTTTAAAGCAACATGGTTGTCTTTCCTCATTTCATCTGGACAGAATGTCTTCTTCTTTAGCTTCAACCTACAATGCTTGCATGTGCCACGAATGCATTCAATCCAGTACCACTCTCGGTCTCCCTTTGGACAAACCACTGGCTCCCACAGAGACCTTCGGCTACAAAACCTGCCCTCCCTTGCAACACATGACGAGGATCTAGGTGGCCTATAGACTACACATTCATCAGGGAGGCATGTGCATCGATCCCCATGGAGCAATACTCCAACACGATCAGATCTAAATTCATTCATAGCTTGTCGGGCCAGATCAAAGTCTATGTGTGTTTTGCAACAACAAACATTCATGTCTTTGAGTTTCCTGACATACTAGGGCTTGCAATGCTCAAAGCTCCTCTGCCCAGTTGAAATGTTTGGATTCTAATCCATAAACTTGAGATACAACTCCATCTACCAACCCAACATGCAAGAATAATAGAACAGTGAGCCCCCTTTTCGCTACTACTAAAAGAAGACAAAACAGAGTCTAATTAAGGTATATAATAAAGTATATTAAAAGAAGACAAAACACAGTCTAATTAAAGTATATAATGGAGCAAAATAATTTTCAACCACTGTGCTAGTTTAGGACAAACAATTTTTTTCAACAAGCTAGATTAGGACCAGTCAACCACCGGGCTAGTTTAGGACACATATAGGAGAGTCAACAACCGGCCAGGTTTAGGACATGTTTAGGGGAGTCAAAATTTTAAACACTAGGATGGTTTAGGACATTGTCAAAATTTCAACAACCTGACTGGTTTAGCCTCATTGTCTCAACTTCACATATTAAACAATAACAAGTGCATTCCTTTTCATTATTGAATTTCACAATTAGAAAATAATAATATGTCGCTTTTTTTTCTAAATTTCACAATTTCAATCATAATTTATGTTAGTAATAACTACTTGTTGTTTGTCGTGAACCAACAACAGGGCTGGTTTAAGACAATCACGTTAAGTCCAAGCCATCACGATCTAGAAATAGTGATATATGACGCAGAATAGTAGGAAATTAAATTTAACGAATTTAAGTACTAAGAAACACAATAATTTCAACCACCGAGTTGGTCAATAACTAATGTCTGTTCAACCACGCTGGTTTCGACAATCACATAACTGATGATTGAGCTCAAGCAGCCATGGTTGCATGATGTTTCAACCACGGGGCTAGTTTAGTAAAATAACAATATATTGCAAAATATATTGCTGTTAATTTTTGCTCAACCATGCCACGGGGCTGGACAACAACTAATGTATGTTTAACCATGCTGGTTCAAGACAATCACATAGCTGGCAATTGAGCTGAACGAGCCTACGATTGCATAATGTTCCAACCATTGGGCTAGTTTAGGACTATCATATTTAGTCCAAGCCTGTATTCAGAAATGAAACAAGTAAACTATCCCAAAGCTCAATCACAAACAACCACCAGGCTGCTGGTTTAGGCACCACTGACCTACATTGTATCTAGCATGTGTATGATGTGTTCTCCTCAAACACCTTGCATCCCATCTGCTTCTTATAGATTTCCTTTTTATTTGGAGAAACTCTCGTATTTTCATGCCAAAACATTGTCACTGTAGCAATGACTTCCGCACTTAGGATGTATCTCCTTTTCTTACATTTTGTTGAAGCCCATAGATGTCTCAGATTGGGATAATTGTGCATTGCTTCTACTCTATGTTCAACCACTAGAGCCACTTTGGTCCTTTTAATTGACAACATCTTGGACATTGTGTGCCCAAGCCCTTTCTCCTTTGTTTCACGGGACACCAATCTAGCTAATGTAGCCCTCGTTGTAGCTAGTTGATCTAAGCTGCACACCCCTTTCACTTTCTGTAGGCCATTTCCTCAAGGGGTGCGGTATTATGAAATCCTAGGTATCATGTACATTCAAGGGGTATTTAAAAAACCCCTCAACTAAAATATTTTCTTCAATAAAACCACCCCTCTTTAGATATTGATATCTGGCATAAACGCATTGGTCATGTTAATGTACAGCGACTTAAATTGATTGTCCTTCATAGAGGATGGCTTTAGGATCATTGTTTTCTTGGATGTAGCCATTTTTGGTGAGGTTCAGGGAGTATTCTGTATATAGGTATCTTACATGACCAATAACTTATGCATTGCTCAATGGAATTTGGCAAACTTTGTGTTCAAGTTGTAGTACAAATTCCAAACTTGAACATGAGAGCAAAAAATTATGGAATAAGGATTTGGAATGAGACCATTAAAGCATTACAAGTGCTATGTTGCATGTGAAGCATGCATCCTGAAGCTTATAGGATATAGCAATTTATTCAAAAACATCAGTGATGCATACCCATTTGAGGGCACGCTCCATAACTTTTTTGTGATTTGTTGAAAACCAAAATGGATTGAAAATTCGGAATCCAAACTAGTGGGACTACTAGATGGTGGTCTTAAAACATTGATAGTTGTTGGTATTGGTATCTAGATTCATCCTAAAATGAAAGAAGTTGGGAGGGATATGAAAATATCTTTTAATAAATCCAACATTATTTCCTATTTTGAATTCTTTCTTTTTCCATGCACTTGCTTGCTATATGGCTCATAAGCATGCCAAAGGTCATTGCATTTCATAATACATAGCATCAAACCTGATAGCATGCCCTTTGGCCTATTTGCATTTTGAATAATTCTAGGCCACATTGCACATGTATGGGATATTTGATTCTGTTAACGTGTATCACCAGAGGGGGGAAAATCAATGGTTGAAGTTTCACTGCTCCCACGAATTTTGAATTTTCACCTCTATTGCCCATCAAATCTTGGAAGATTAAGTACCTACAATGTGCCCTCGCCCTACAAATGCCTTGCAACCCGCACACACCTCAATGTGACTTTGCATAGACTTTGGTTTGCCATAGTCTTATTTCGGGTAAGCTGTCTTCTATTCTTTCCTTGCCTCACCGACTAGGTTCTCTAGGTCTATTCTGGATTGATTGTGGCCATGGCATCAATGGCAACATGCAACTCACCATGGCTTGCAAGAGAAGCAGACAGAGGCTACGAGACAGGAAAGCTGAAAAGCTAGGTCAAGACACAAGGAACATAGTACGCGTTGAGGAAAGCGTTAGCACGGTATCGAATCGGCAAAATGGAAGACACTTTTGCAACATCTGAAAAGGGAGAAACAACAAGAAGAAAGAAGACTCCTTGCAGAGAAATAGCAAGAAGAGGTTGCAGATGCATGCATTTGATCATTGCCATCAGAGCAAAGAACACGGGTTGTGGTGTCACAATTGGTGGGAGCATTCGAGGTAGCAACATCAGGCCATTTAGGTGATTACCAGTCTTGAGTCTTCACAAGCTTTAACCTACACCCTAAAGTTTGTAGAGTAACAATCCTACCAACACCTCGAGAGATGCATCCCTAAGAGGTGATGCTCTCTAACTTGAGAAATGGCCTCGGGGGCTTCACCTCCAAAAATTTTAGTGTACTACATGCATTCAAAATGATAGGCATTTATACAAGGACTGGACACATCTTTCCTGCCGCTCAAACAATGAGAATAGGCACTTCATAACAAGAATTGAAGGCAAGGTGAGTGTATCGATATTGCTACAGCTAGAGCCTAGAAGAGATGATAACGCATCTACAACAAGTAGTTTACAGGGAAGAAGATGAAGTTCAAAAGCATGAGAGATTGGGGGAGGGGGCGAAACTGAAAACAGTTTGTGTATACTCTCGAGGAATGGTGGGCGAAATTGAAACTAGCACATATATCCTCTTAAGAAAGGGAGGGCGAATTTTAGCTTATGAATGTGGGTGAAATGGTTTTTTTGGGGCTAAAAATGACTTATAAAAGTCTATTAGAATAGCCCTTTCATATCAAATGGAGCCTTAAATTGGCCTTTGGGCTAAAGTTCTCCCTTAATTTTTTTCATGTTCCCTTGCCTATTGGGAGGTCCTTGGATGTGCCATTTAAACTTGTTAATAGTTGGCTATAGAATAAGGAATTTTGTTGGCAAATTAGAGCTATATCGAAGGAAAGCACACAGAATGTGGTGGACCCATGCACTAGATGTGATGTTGGGATACAAGGTATCCATGGTTTTGGTAAGTGATTGGCCAAGCAAGAAAGAGACGGATTTGGCAAGGATAATTATTTGTTGTTTGTAATTCAAGAAAGTCTAAATATGCATGTAATGGTGTCTGATCCTAGGGATGCATATTTTTCTACCCTATTGGTAGAGTGTGAGTTGTCCATTAAGGATTTGGAGTTGGCTAAGGTTGAAAGCTCTAGAATTGTAAGTAGATAGCTATGACTAAATGTGGCAGACTGTCCCTCAAAAATGTTTTTTAAGGCAATCAAAAGAAAGCATATCTGGGAGTAATCGATTGATAGAGTTTAGAATGGGAATGGAAATCTGGTTACTGGATTCTAGAAGGTTGTTGCTGAGAGTTGGTGATTGGAGGCCTATCACTATGCTTAATGTCTCCTATAAATTAATTGCTACACTATTGGCTATCAGGGTGCAAATTGTATGCATGCAATTAGAGGATGGAAAGCAAAACAACTTCATTAAGGGCTGTGACATTCTAGAAAATATACTTAACATGTCTTCAATGCCTGATTTTATGGATTAAATTGAAGCTTCAATTAAAACCATAATAAAAAGAGCAAGGGAGATGAGAGGAAGGCACACACTTCTCTTAGCTACGAGAGCAAAGGCCAAGCATACTCACGCAAAGACTAGCCACAACTTGATATCTCAAAAACTAATATCTCAAAACTACCTCCGTTAAAGGCACACTTCTCTTAGCTACAAGAGCAAAGGCCTAGCATACTCACATAAAGACTAGCCACGACCTAATATCTCAAAACTGCCTACATTATGACCACCTAATTGGTAAGTACCGTCGACTTTAACCCATACCTCTAAAAATAATCAAATCATTTAGTACACCTTAGACAAATGAATGCCCACCTCCCCGCCTTTGGAATCTGACGTAGGTGGTTGGAACTTCTCCTTAGAAAAGGGATAGGTCAATATATTGCATTGGTACTAGGTAGTAGAAAACTGTACATAGTATCTAACCAACCCTTTAAACATCTCCTCTATCTAGGTCACTCACTGTGCATCATGAACGGCTTCTTCATTAAGTGTTGTGCTGAGCTCATTGTGAAACACATCGAGGATATGCCAAAAGTTGGTGACTAAGTTACCATCACGGTCCATCACTCTATCAATCTGATAGCTCTCTAGATTGGAATAAAGTTCAAGAAACATTTAGAGGAGCAGTGCCCCACCTATAGCCAATGATGTCTGCATCTTACCCTTGCCCACTTAGCTTCCTCGATAACTCTTGCCTACATGTGAATCCTGCTCCAATCGAAGGAACTCAGAAATCCAATGAACACTCCAATCTTTAAGCAATCTATAAGCTACTCCTGAGTACTTGTGAGATGGTTTCATAGGCTCCTTCATTTTTGGCTTCAGCTACTTTTATGGTAATTATCATGAGTCGCTATGCAAATTTTTTGCCAATGCCTACGTGATCGAAACTTTTGCAATCTAAATATTTTCTTTTAATATTTTTTTCTCTTTTGCAAAAAAAAAATCCATGATGGGGTATATTTTAATGAGAGCTTTGCACAATGTCTACATGATCAAACCATGGATGAGAAGATATAGTTGCATTTGTGTGAAGTCGTATGATATGGTCCATAGAAGGATGATGGATTGTTGCAAGATGACCATATTACAGAATAATAATTGTTTATCTAAACTCTATAGGTCGCAAATGTGAAGGATATACATTCACATAGGCACATAGAAGGATTGGCATTCATTAAATAGGCATAAAGCATATGCTAGCATTCACATATAACATAAACATACATCATAATGCATATAGAAATGTAGAAGCATAGACATAGTCATACATATGCAGAGGCATAGAGAAACATAGAAGCATAAACATAGGAATTCACACAAGCATACATAAACATAGGCATATAGCTTAAAGTATTTACATGAGATTTACATAAAGCAACCTGGTGCCTGCTAGGTCAATCGTAGAAATAGCCTACTAGGTCGCTTTACCTATATCAACTTTCCATGTAATATTAACAATAACATCCAATTGGCTATCTATCCAAGAGTATTCTAATATGAGTAGAAATAGCTTATTCGCAATGCATGTAGGAATTCTCATCCAAGCTGCAATTCAATTCTTGAAGCATAGAGCTTGAGGTCTTTGATTCTTCACTACAATTATAAAACCTTTGTGTTTTTCTACCCGAAACCTTGCTCCTCTCTTCACCCTCTTTTCACCCTGATTAGTGAGCAAAAAGTTTATAGGCATATCTAAAAAAATTAAATCTTTTCTCCATCCTTGACCCAATGGACCTAGCAGCTTCTTTAATTCTCTTCATGAAGTTTTTAGTCGATGGGGTGGCATGGAGGGCCCCACCTTCCACACTACCAAATGACTTCATGATGATCTTCCTGTGGGTCTGGTTGATATTTTTGGTCGAGGAGGAATTTCTTATGGTTGGTGTCGATAAGATCTTGATCACCATGCAAGACGATCTGTGGAGTGTCTGGAACTTGAGGAGAACTTGAGAGACCACAGTTGGCTAAATCCAACACCAATATCTACTTATCATGACTGCGAGGGCTAGTCAACACATTAGAACGTTGAGCTACCCATCAACAAATTGTGAATGCTCTTACAAATCATCCTAGATGAGACAATATTTAAAAAATAACTTTTGATTTAGATCTGAGAATAAATACACCCTACCTGTTAATTTAAAAACGATGTATAAAACTACCCCTACTATAAATATATTTCTATAAATCTTGAGAATTAAAATACCCCTCATTTTGAACTCTCATAGTATACTTACATTTCCCAGATGCACCCCCCGAGAGAAGTACGTAGCAAATCTTGTGGTTGCTAGCAATTCCAACATGGTAGAACCATCACGAGACATAAAGATTGCTTTGAGTTGTTGCTTCGATCGTACTAACTTCATGATGACTTGAGCCTCACAAACAATCTCTTTGAACCATGGCATTTGTTTATACCAATCTTTCAATGCAAGAATTTAAGTATGTGTACAACATGCATATGCATATAGATTGATATACTCCCTTTGCAATATTCTACCCACCTTTTTACAACTCTTGGCATTATCCATGACAACATGAACAACCTTTTTAGGGTCTAACTCTCTTATAACCTTTGGATAATACACTAGCCATATATGTCTCCAACTTCTTTACATGTGAGGCATCAATTGATGTGTGCAAGGCCTTCCCACATGGCGATATAACCACCATCACATTCAATAAAGCATGGTGTTTTATGCTTGTCCACCCATCTGAGACAATTGTGCATCTGGTGTTATGCAGTTACTAAAAAATTCTATGATTTATGTGCTCTTTCTCTTCTGCATATGCCTTATCTAACAATGACATATGCAATGTGTGGTAAGAAGGCAGCTTGAAGCCAGACCCATAGTTAGCAATGCAATTTGATGTAGCTCTCGTATCATCGTTATCGACCATACTCACTGGATATCCTAACGGCAAGATTGATCTACCAAGTACATACTGTGCATTCTCCAAATCTTGAATCTGGATGCTCTCAACTATCATGCATTGCCTCAAGTCAGGAGTCTCAGTTGTCGATCTAGCTTCACGAGCCATAGTGGCGATCGATATTGCATGCTAGTGTTCACACAAGGAGTTCTGGCATGGGGGCCTCCAACGCTTGTACTTCCATCATCGTGTATGCTTACAGACTCTACTCCACTTATACCTTGACTTTTCGAAATTGATCGTCTTCATAATTTTTCGGAAGCTTGCAACTTCTCTGTTAAGGTGCGAGTTGCTGCAGCAACTCCTGGGGCCGCACAACATTCAATGCTCTTTCTTGAGTCACCAAGCAAGGCCCCTTATACGAGGTGCTCCCCCAATTTTTTGTATTCCACAATACTTGCATTTCCACTCAACGTAGTCATGAACATTAATGACAAAGTCCCACTCCGGACCATGTGACTTACGTTTTATCCCCTGTCCACATGGAACAACTCTTTGAGAGGATTGTGACACCCTCATAATCCTCTCCCCGTATCTTGGTTAACAACCTCACAGGGTGGACCAAGTGTTGGGGTAGTGCCTACTTCAGCAACAATGAGATCCTCTTCTGCAAATCCTTCTTCAACCCTTGGAACATTTTTAGGCATATGAATATTGGCATCATCCATAGTTTGCCTAGTCACAACTCGTCTTGAAGATTGTGAACGAGCATTTCTCATTTCAGGCATTTTTAATTGTGCATTTGTACTCGCAACACGTGCCCTATTTCTGCTCAAATCATTGCCATCTCATCTCCCCCTTCTCTCCATACCTAAGGCCCTAAGCTTAAGAGTCAAGACTCTTCACTAACAATCGCATTTATTGGCACTCATGATCGTGGTCCACAAGTTCCCCAAAATGCAAGGAGTCAGAGTATAAACCACCTTCAAGAACACACAATAAACACTCGCATCCACTAGCCCTCGCATTCATGGTCTAAAATTTCCCCAAGATGCAAGGAATCGGAGGAGCAAACCACACCCACAAGTATAATGATTGTTAACTCACACTCTCCCACTTAGCCTTACAACTATTCAAATCCAAATCATGGTTCACTTCTTTCCCAACTTACCAAAGGGTTTATCGGGATATGAACCACAACCAGATCAAATGACGAGCCTCTATCGCCATTTCCACTAATATATATCCTCAAGCCGCACAGGAAACAGGGAATCTACAACCCACAGCACTACGAGTACACAAGACACTACTGGTAGTAGTACTAACATTACCGGCAGTAATCTTCATTATCCCAGTAGTGTATATTACTACCGGTATTTACACTGCCAGGATAATGAACATTACTGCCAATAATGTTAGTACTACCGTCGGTAGTGTCTTGTGTACCGACGGTAGTTTTATCCAATTTCCCAATGGTTTTTTTGGGTAAACAAGGTGATCACGTTATTTTCACGCTACTTTTAAGATTAATTAACAAACGCTAATAACCCATTAATGCAAACATGAAAACGTGAACATTGACCATGTCCATTATTTGTTGTATCCTTTCAAGTTCTACTAGTAACTGGCACTAGGTGTATTTGGTGATATACATCTCTAGGTCATCCTTTGTCTTGATGATGCCTCAGATGTGGAATTTATCAAAGTAGGATTGTTGTGTTTTTTCTTTTGATATGTGTGAAGCCTTGATCTTGAAGGGAACTAGCCGGATGTTAATGAAGAAACCCACCGTATAATATCCTGGGTGTTATTTTGTGAAGAGGCACACATTAGTTGATCTATATATAAAATTATGGATAGCATCTCTACGTATATGCATGTTCCTTGACCTTTTGCTCTTCTTTGCAGTGTGTAATTTGTTGTGCCTAGGCACAAATGTGATGGCTTCAAGCTCGAAGGGCCAAGCAAAATATAGATCTAGTGGATGCATCACTGTGTACCCGTGTGGTGTCATAATCTTTTGTCAAAAATTGGGTAGTGAGGGGTCTATGTAGTGTACCACATTGCTGCGCTCGATGATGGAGGTCTATAAGAAATTTATGGCTTCCTCTGTTAGTGATGTTGTCTTGGTCAAAATAGAGGGAAATTTTATCTTTAGTTTGACTAGATCTAGGTTACTTAGGCCTAGTAATTTGGCATCATCAACACTAAGATTGGCTAAGGTTCAATGGCCCCATTGGTTCAGTTTTCATCGTGTACTTCATAAGAGATTATGGGATGCTAGATTTTGTTATGCATTGCATGCTCATGGGTGCACCCCAGAGTAGCAACATGATTGAGTGGTATGGAAAAACATTACTTTCCTCATATCCTTGTTGATAATAGAGCCATCATTGAGTCTTTTTATCAATTGTGGGGTAGAGAGATTTGATTGTTAATAGAGCAATCAATGTTGTGTCTTTTCAGAGAGACTTGATTGTGTTTCAATTTAGGGAAACCCGTACTTGCATTTCAGCTTGCCTAGTTTCCCTATGTATGATTTTCTATAGAAATGTCTCTATTTTGTTTTGACCAAGTCATGCAAGCAAGATTGCAACAATTGATCTGTGCCATGCACATTTGCAGAGCCATTTATTATATATAAGCCACTATCTCATTGGATATTTTTCCTGAGTCATCTTTGTGAATTAAATGCATTATGTGTGCATGTAGGGATCCATGGGTTCTGCTCTCATATCAAATGAGATGATGTTCGAATCGATCAAGTATACGAGATGGATTAAAGATAAATCACTCCACAAATATCTGCAACAACTGACATTTAAAGAGAACTGGATACTCAATTGGGCAATCACTCCAAGTAAACTTTGGGTTGGTTGGGGAGATGATTTTCTCTATTTCATCAATTTTTGACCTGTGAAAAATAGATTTGGCAATCCCACACATCAACTATTGCAATCATGTCTTCCAAGTTGCGATGGTGCCATAAAGGTGATCTTGGTAAGGTTGCATGTAGCCAATATATGAGAATATTTCTATTGCATTTTTATTAGCCTTCTTAACTTATCTATTTCTCTTTGTAAACAAGCTATCTGGGTGTTGTTGGCAATTTGGATGGTTTGCTTCAGTTGGTACATGCGCAGTAAATATGGCTTATTTAACAAAGTTGACATTGAGAAGAGCATCCCGTTCCTCATTTTTAGGTAATCAGAAAACTAGATATCCCATCATAAGCGCTATGTCCAAAAGGGAACATGAAGGGAATTAGTGCAATCTCTATTGATATATCAAGGCAAGCTAATGTATGGGGCCTTAGTCATCCATTTGTGTAGACTATTGGAGGTCTTTTGACTTCCATAGTAGAATCTATTTAAAAAAAAAGCCTATTTGTGTCTATCTCTTTTGTGATATTGTGTATGCATAGCTACAGAGATCACATTCTCTAGGACTGAGTATGAATTTTTTGTTTCTGTAGTTTCTATGAGATTGAATGGGATATTCGTTGAGTGCTTGAGATGATCTCTATTGTAGCTTTAGCTGACAATATACATATGCCTAGCTTCTGATGGGGACATTTGAATAGTGTAAGTTATCATTGTATTTTTTGATTATGCTTGATGTTGAATGCAAGCATGCTCTATATTAATTGAGATAGCTTGTCTTTGTTGATGCAATGTGGACCATCTGGATCCCAAGATATTAACAAAGTATCAAGCAATGATTATTTTTCAAAGAGACCATTTGCCATGGCATGTGCTATTTTCTTCCCATTAATAGAAACATCAATGATGCTTAACAGTCGTGTGTGAAATGGATTTGCTTTTAAGGCTTTTCACATGAACCTTGGCTGGAAATTGATGATGTAGCCAATTGTTTTGACATGTTTAAAGTAGAACCATTGTCTCCTGAATTTCTTTCCACCTTCTCTCCATTTTGCCTTTGTCTTGGAAGTTTTTGTAAGAGCTTGTTCTCCCTTTGTAGTGCACCATTATTTAAACCCTCTAAAAAGTATAGTTCCACCTCAGTAGGGCACAGCTCCATCTCAAAGGTTTCCCAACATTTTCCCTCTACAGCTTGTGCCGACACAAACTTCAACGACAAACTTTTGCAAAATTTAGCTTCTACAATCAAAATTTTGACTTGCCCTTTGAGCACAAGCTAGGCTATGTTGCAAACTACCTCCTGATCAATTTTGAGACCAAACGGTTTTCGAGGTGAGGAAAATTTAAAGAAAAACCAATTAAACTTCTTCAACTTGGCTATGGAGACTTAACATGCAAATGCGCCCATCCTCTGCTATAAACCTTTGCTGATATACAAGCTTTATTTTTGCTTCAAAATCCCTCTAATTGTTCCTTCTATCAGTGAAAATTTTGGTCTCCATGATTTCTATTATTTTTGATTCATATTCTTGACAATTTTGCCATCTCTACCGCAAGAGACCAACAAATCAAAACACTTACCACACAATCATGATTAGGAGGTACTCGAGAGACCATATGTGGCATTGTGGAAACAACAGGATAAAGAGCTCATGGGCAGAGAGGTTTATGTCGCAACCAGTCTATATCAAATCCACACCATAACCATTATCAGTAGCCTTGCAGCAAATCTAATTCATAGTGCATAGCATGTTGTACTTTTCATGCAACCCTGGAGAATATCAACCAAAACGCACAATTATGAGAATGATATGGATTTCTACTACAAGATGATTAAAAACCAGCTGCAAAGCTTAAAGCCACCCCCACAACAACAAAAAGTTCCATGCAAATTCTGCAAAAAGGACAATCGTGACAAAGAAAGATGCTGGTACAACCCCAATTACAGAGGCAGAGTACCACCTTACATTCAGCAACAATAGAATCAAGCACTAGCAATACCTGCTAATCAAATAGCAATGGCAAGACCACCACAACAAAGATATAAAAATGCAGCTCCAAGAAGGCCAAATCAACAACGATGGGGGAACCAGTAGCAAAGGCAAATGCAAGACCAAGCTTGCACCTACTGTGGTATGGATGGCCATAGGCAAGGTCCACCATGTGAGCTTTGGTGCAAGCATAGGGAAGAGAGAGGTATAGCCATTATTCAATATGATGGAAGGAACAATCAAAATCATCAGCAACAGCCTCCTCCAGGAGTACATATGGTCTACCATCAGGAGTACAACTACAACAATCAATGCAATCAAAGAAATGTTCAGTCTTTGGCAATTACAAGATTGAAGAATACAAAGCCAATACCAGGGCTAGGAGATGCCCCAAGGGAAATAGCCAGGCCAATGAATTGGCCAAATCAAACTAAGACAAGAAACAAAGCATTGCAACAAGTACTATAGATTAATGCCTCACAGGATATCAGAAAAGAACAATGGAATAACAAAGACAAAGGGATAATGCAATACCAACAAATCCGGCCGACAATAAATCCGGCCGACAATAGTCTGCCTGCACAATCACAACGCAACAATAATGCTATAAATTTACAATGCAGTAGCCATCCATCAGGTCAGTTTCTCGAGAAGAGCCAACATCCACAAAATACTTACTCAAGTCAAAATGCCACTCCAAAACAGAAAACAAACTTTTTGGCTGGAACAGTGTCTGAGTTCTCAGAATTAAAGTATACAACTGAACAGACAGAACCACGGACCATGATCTAGGTCAAAACAACTCAAGGAAGTAAGGTTACTACGACAAGAGCCCAAGAGATGCATCAAAGACACTAGCATGTAAAATGAGGTCAACACGCTCTTTTTCCAAGAGTTAATGGACTCCAAGGTACAAATTACTCTTGATCAACTATTGAACTTGGTTCCAGCTTTCAAACATAAAATTTGCAAGAGATTGCATACAGAAGAGTCACATCTAGCACAAGCTCAACAAACAAGTAATGATGAAGAGGAAAATTTTGATATTTACTCATCAACAATTGAAGACGTAGACTACCAAGTACCACTCATTGATGTAGACTACAAAAGGCAAAGAATCCCAGAAGTATTGGTTAATGGAGGCTCAGGTGTCAATATCCTCTCAGAAGATTTATTCGAAAAATTTTGCTCCACAATGAATTGGTTCTAGCACCATTCCAGGTGAGGATGGCTAACCAAAGGAGAATTCAACCTCTTGGAATATTGAGAGGGCAAGAGATTACAATCATGGGACTCAAATTCACAGTCACATTTGTAGTACTCCAAATGGAGGAAAAGGATTCTACTTACTCAATGCTATTGGGAAGGCCATGACAAAGCCACTGCAAGCAGAGGGAATCAATATGATTCCAGATTTTGATGAAGATGAAGAAGAAATTTTCCTCAGAAGGAACCCCACTATATATCTGAGAAAACATGTCTGCCTCAGGATCTATGGAGCGCTCTAAGGTGGATGGAACCTGTGTGGAGACATGATGAAGAGAATGCTCATGACATGTACCTCAAGTCAATTAGGTTCCAAGATAGATTAGCTTGGACTCATAAACAGAATCTTGAGTGAATGTGCATTCCTCTATTGTGCTCAACAATACATGATAGGCCTCTTATATAGAGAGTGCCCTTTGAATAGTCAACACATGTGTGATCCTCTCATCCACCTCTCTCCTTGTGGATATCCTCAATCCACATCTCCACATCATGTAGTCCACATCCTAGGGTGGCTACTTTAATTCTTTCCTATACCATACCTTAGCCTTTAATTATGTGCTCATGGCACCATATCTCAACACCTCTTCTTGGTGCCATAATCCTTTGGCTACTGCAAGGTGGTCAGATTTGAGTTACAAATCCATCACCTCCCCTTAGTGCATGTATTGCTACTTAAGGTGGTCAAGTGTGGTTTTTACATGTCAATACCTCCCCTGGGTGCTTTCATAGCTACTCTCAGGTGGTCAGGCTTGTTTTACAAACATATGGGCTATAGGTGGAAAGAATGTTGCTTCTCAATGCTTGATGTCGATGGCATTCGCTTTTTCTCTTGACGTAGCTTCATGCATGATGCTTTGTTCTTCCATGTTCCTTAAAGCTTTATGTGTGGATGCCATGCTTCGTGCTATGGTCATCTCATGCACTTGTGCTTTCGGCATGCTTATGACAATGATGTGTGCATTCATGCTTTGCTTTTCCATTTGTTGCAAAGGTCTTACCAATTGATTTCTTTCAATATTGGCAGTGTCTAATTGCATACAATGATTCTGATCCAACAATCACGTAGAGCTAGAAAAGATGATGACTTTTTCTTTTTGGAGCGTGTCCAAATTCCTCTTGAATTGCAAGTTACGACTTGTCGAAGTTTTGATCAAGAAGAGGGACAATCGGTGATGTGGCAGAGGGATTCACATGCTGTGGGAAGACTGTGTCTGTGGAGAGGTAATTGTGCCTGGCTGGCACTGTGTGTGCCATGTGGCTGATGATGTGGTACTACTTTGACCAAACTGAAACTCAACCAACCTCTAACTAAACCAAACCCTGTGTAACCTAACCAAACTCTTTGAACTCAAGGTAAACTTAACCATTGATCAAGGTAAGGCTAAACTTAACTATAGTTAAAGCTTATCCTACCATGTGTCTCTAGCAATTGCTGCCACGTGTCCTAAGGTTAGACCTTAGATAAGAATGAATGGAAAGAGATCTGCAGCAATGAGGTCGACGAAAATTCTTCGTGACAGAGATGCGTTGGCGAAGGTGTGAAGATCCTGTAGAGGTCGTCATAGAAGAGGTTGCCTACAACAAGTGAGGCTGAGGAGCTGGAGGCTGTGTAGAAGCTTTGGGTTCTGGAGTCAGCCGTGGAGACGAGAACCCGTTGGCATTGAGTCGCCAGTCCGTGGCTGTGAGCGCTGGAGCAGCCGGTCGTTAGCCATCTAGGTTAAGCTTGGAGAGGTCGATGGCGTTGCAAGCAGGAGCTCGTTTTGTTGATTCAGTCGAAGATTGCAGCTAAGAAGAAACACTCTCAAAAACTCATCACATCCACACTGGGTGTCGAAAGAAGCCTGGCGTCGTTCCGCTATGTGCAGCCTGTGAGATTTAGAAGTCACTGGGAGCTTTCTTTGAAGCTTTTGGCTGTTTTGTAGATGGGAGCCTCTCCGCCTTGGTGTTGTAGGAGCCAACTATCTGATGAGGTTCCGAGCGAAGGCTGTTGGAGGTGTGTTTGCAGCTAGTATGACGAGCTATAGCAGCTGTGTGAGGAGCCTTTGTGACCCGGATCACTGAAGCTAGGTTGTTGAGTCATAGGAGCTTCGTTCTAGCCAAGTCGATGGGAGGCGTTGTCCCTGGCTGTTGTAACTGTTATGCTACGTTGTGGAGCGCAGTTGGAGAGATGTAGGGAGCACAGATGAATGCGCTATTTCTCTCGTGGGTGGAGAGGTCGTTGAAAAGTGTGGGTGCTCAGAGATGGCAGTGGCTGAAGTCGATGGAAGGCCTTAGAGCCTTAGTTTCACTCTTTCTCTTTGTATACGCTCTCACACAGAGTCTCATAAGCTCATGAGTCCTTAGAGAAATGCTCTGTGTCTTTCTTTCTCAAATCTTGAACTAAGATCTCTCTGTCAACCAATTGAGTGAATACCCAAAAGAACCTCAATATCTATTAGAAGAAAGAAGAAGAAATTCTAGTTGACTCTCAGCCCAAAAATCTCTAATTCTCATGGACGGAATTCTCTCAATCTAAAACTAAAGCTAACCTAGGAGAAAACATGTGCTCCTAAGGCAAGCCTACAACTAATCTAGGAGACTAGACCTAAGCTCTGATACCATGAGAAAACATGTGTGCCTCAGGATCTATGGAGCGCTCTAAGGTGGATGGAACCTGTGTGGAGACATGATGAAGAGAATGCTCATGACATGTACCTCAAGTCAATTAGGTTCCAAGATAGATTAGCTTGGACTCATAAACAGAATCTTGAGTGAATGTGCATTCCTCTATTGTGCTCAACAATACATGATAGGCCTCTTATATAGAGAGTGCCCTTTGAATAGTCAACACATGTGTGATCCTCTCATCCACATCTCTCCTTGTATATATCCTCAATCCACATCTCCACATCATGTAGTCCACATCCTAGGGTGGCTACTTTAATTCTTTCCTATACCATACCTTAGCCTTTAATTATGTGCTCATGGCACCATATCTCAACAATATCCTATTTTTAAGATTGATGTTATTAAGATTATTGATCAATATATAGGTTCAAATCATCAGATACCACATTCCGACACAGATCCGATTGCTGCAGAATAGACCAAAGTCAAAAACCAGTCGGATCAAGTTTTCATGGAAAAAAATACAACTGAAGACACTGATGCAAACAGACATGATTCCCCAGAGGATATCACTTCTAAGTTAGTAGAGGAAGAAATCATGGAGGCAGAAATACAATTTGAAGAACATATGCAAAAAAGTTTCAGGGTCAGGCAGGATTGGAGGAAATGAACTTGGGAAACAGTGACAACCCACAACCAATTATGGTAAGTACAAATCTCTCTCCACCTTTTAAAATGGCACTCGAAGAATTGTTGATGCAGTACAAAGATATTTTTGCATGGCACTACACTGATATGAAAGGTGTAGATCCTAAATTCTGCCAACATAGAATCAATTTGAAGACTGATGCAGTACCAATTACACAAAATAGATATAGAATGAATCCAAATTATGCCAAGCTAGTCAAAGAGGAGATTGACAAGCTATTAAAAGTTGGTTTTATATATCCCCTGACACATGTGACATGGTTATCTCCTATTGTCATTGTTCCAAAGAAAAATGGGAAACTGAGAATCTATGTAGACTATAGAAAGTTAAATGTAGCCACTATCACTAATCCATTTGCACTACCATTTTGTGATTCATTACTTGATGCTGTAGCTGGACATCAAATTTATAGTTTTTTGGATGGTTTCAATGGGTACAACCAAATCATAACGGCTCCAGAAGAGAGAGATAAAACTGCTTTTATCATAGAATGGGGTATGTTTGCATCAAATGTGATGACTTTTGGACTGAAGAATGCCCCACCTACTTTTCAAAAATATATACAAGAGGTATTTGCAGAGTACCTCACATCCTTCACGAAGGTATTTTTGGATGATATCTCGGTTTTTGGAAAAATGGTGGAACACTTAAATCACTTAGCATTATGCTTTGCTAGATGCAGATTTGCTGACCTCAGTTTAAATCCAACAAAGTGTGCTTTTTCTGTTAGTAGAGGAATTCTATTAGGACATATTATCTCACAACAAGGAATGGAGATTGATCCTAACAAGGTTTCAGCAATTCAGAATGCAAAAGCCCAAAAAAACATCAAACAACTTCAAATATTTATAGGCCAAATCAAATGGCATTGTAGATTTTTAAGATACCTTGCAGATCTTTGTTATTCTCTCACAAAGCTGACTAGAGATACATAACCATTCATCTGGGGAAGCCCTCAAGAATATGCATTCAGCATTTAAAAAAAGATGCTCATAGTGGCACCTATCCTACAACCCCCTGATTGGTCTCTTCCTTTTGAAGTATTTGTGGATGCTTCAGATTTAGCAGTTGGTACAGTACTAATGCAACAGAAAACACCAAAATGGTTCTGACCTATGTACTATGCAAGCAGGATCTTAACCAAACATGAAAGAACCTATGCAGTTATAGAAAGAGAGGCACTTGGTATGATTTATGCATTGCATAAGTTTACACATTATTTATTGGCTAATACGGTAAATTTTCATGTTGACCACTAGGCTTTGATTTATTTGGTGAATAAGCAACAACTAACAGGAAGAATTGCAAGATGGATGCTTTTGTTACAAGAGTTTGATTACACTGTGGTGCACAGACTAGGAAAATAGCATGCCATAGCTGATTATTTGAGCACACTCCAGTTAGGAGAAGCTCCGATTGGCATCCCAAATGAACTCCCTAATGCATGTATATTTATGATAAGGATAGAAGAACCAACAAACTAGTATGATAAGATGTTATTTTTCCTTATTGATGGACTGATTCCAGAAACATTTGATAGGGATCAAAGAAAAAGTTAGTATTGCAAAGCAAACCTTTCCTTATCATTGCTAGAGTTTTGTACAAAAGAGGTATTGACCAAGTCATCAGAAAGTGTGTCCAAGACCATGAGCAAAAAGTTGTGTTAGTAGAGGCACATGGAGGGCCAGCAGGAGGCCACTTTTCAAGTGATATCACGGGCAAGAAAATATTGTAGGCTAGATTATGCCACGCCCACAGTATGAGCAAGCATATGGATGTAAGTGACATTGCCGCACTTCGAATACAGTTCAGGTATACTCAAATTACCCTAAACAAAAGTGATGTTGGAGGTGAGAAGATGTAGCAATAAGATGAAGATGCAACGAACTTCATTCCAACAATGTTCCGATGTGTTTTGGACCAAAGTCTGACAAAACCGACTGAGAACTCTGCCACGGTTCCGATGGGGACCAAACTATGCCAATCCAACTCCGCTCTACTGCACATGTGCCACACGTGTCTTTTTCACCTTTTTGGAGTCCGATTGGCGCCTTCTTTGTGTGTTCAGCCGATCCACCCACTCAAGTCTGACTTTTGTCTGACTCTCGTGTCTACCCACTATTCGACCTTGAAGTTCCGCTCCGATTCTCCACACGCATCGCAGCAAAGTCCGACTATGCTCCACACCTATCCAACCTCACTCCACCGCCCTCAGTCCCAGCCAACTCATAAAACACACTACACTAGTGGTACTGACCTATCAGTGCCCGTATGTACACCGCATCAACGGTATAAAATTCGACGAGGTAGCTCACACAAACGACACCCTCACCACAAGGAGGGGCATCATCACTGAGGCATGCCTTACCAACCCCATGATGCAAACTCATATAAGCAAGCAGGGATGGGAGGTGGATTATACACACACCCAATCACCGCTTCATATTGCCAATATGGCACATGCAAAACTCCCAGTGAATCTCCGGATGAGCTGAGTGAATGACGACTTCTACACTCAAGCTTCCCTTCAAATGGCTCCAAAATGTAGTTTGCGCCTTACAACTTTCTTGTCATCTAAAACACAGGATTTGTCACTCGAGCTCCTTCACAGAGCTGCTTTGCTAGACGATGAGATGGGTCAAAGCAAAAAGTCCCTGACTCCAGCAAGAAAGAGCCCCTGAGCAAGCCCAGATAGGGAGAAGGCGATTGTCATCACAGAAAATGGGGAGACCGAGTCCGATGATGAACCCCCCTAGCCACCGCTAAAGAAGCAAATTGTGATGGCTAGTTTTGCTAGCTTCAAAGTCTCTCTGGACCTCAACATAAAGAAGAAATGGTTAAAGAAGATAGGCTTGATTCAGTATGCAAGTCTACCGTGGACCTCCTAGAAGGCCTCACAAGATCCTCTCGTGCAATATGAAGCATTCCAAAAATCGAGAGGTATGTTGAGCAACAATCTCATGGTAACACCAGAGATTATCTCCAAGGTTTTTCAATGGCCTTTGATTAGGGAGGAATTTGCATACAAGAAAAATGTCGATAGTGAGATGCACAAGGAATTCAAACTACTTGAAACACAAAAAAATTATTTCTTTGTGAGTAATGTGCAAGATATAGGCCGCTGCCAACAACTGGTATGGTATTTAGAGAGAATGAAACTGTTGGTGAATCCCAACACAATGAGCCAAGAGTCATATGCAGTACTCTGTGCAACAGAAAAGGGCACACGAATCAACTGGGCTCAACTATTGCATACACATCTCATGGGGGTGATAGCAAAGAAAGATTTGACTACATCTAATGCACATTCGAAGATTGCACCATTCATCACAGGATTATTCAAATTCACAGCACAAAATAAGGAAGAAGTGCCAAACGTCATTATACAATACATAGAAGATAGAAAAAAGCACATGCATGATAGAATAGAGCAAGACTCCGACAAATTAAAGGCTGCAAGAGTGCAAGATTTGCAAGCGGCTCAGTATTCTGAGGATGAGGCATTATAAGTAGTATACGGTAAGACCTTGGCAGATACACTCTAGGACACGCCACTGGCAAAGGAGAAGATGCCACCTCAGCAAACACCACAGAAATTTGCCAAAAAAATCAAGGTCAATCAACAAGCTAAAGCATAGATGCTGAAGGAAACATGGCTCAAGCCCGAGGACACAAGCCCAAGGACGACGTGGCTCGTTTGTTCCTCAACTCACCTCCCAAGTCCCAATTTGAGAATTTGTCTCCCATTTGCAAGCTCGACTTGTTGGAAACTCCTGTGAAGGACAAACAGGCATTCGCACCACACATAGAGGTGTCAAGCATGCAAGTTGGCGATGCCCTCCTCGTACTCCAACATTATGTTGAACAACAACAGAGAGAACAAGCTACACTACAGTAGCAAGTCCAATAGCTCTAGAAAGAAAAGGAGGCAACAGAAGAATTCATGATCAAGCATTTTGACTTGCAGCAACAACTTGCTGGTGCACAGGCCAAAATTACAGAACTTCAAGACGAATACGCAAGGTCTACAGAGCAACAAAGTAAACATATTGCAAAGCTGACAGCACAGGTCAAGGTACAACAGGATTACATGCCGACTATGATAGCATGGCTCCAAGAGATGAAAGATGAATTCTTTGTTCAACTCGATCGTATGGGAGCAAATCAAAATGACCTTCAAATAAAAAATCTTTTGTTACAGCAATAGATTCAAGCACTCCAACATGTCGAATAGCAACTCAAGGAAATGGCCGACGAGGTAGACGGCGTATTCCTTAGCAAAATTAAATTTTCTGAGTTGAAAAATCATCTGGTTCGGACATCCCAAGAGCTGTGGAATACCTTGAAGGAAAGACTATTTACTATAGAAAAATGACCATACGATGCTTTCGCATTAGCAGCATATGCCTACGAGGCCATGGCTTATGAGCTAGAGACTTTAAGGGAAAAATCAAAGGATTTCTAGAAAAAGAAAATGCCATTGGAGTTTACTTAATGAAAATGTCATTCGAGAATCAAAAGTTTACTTTTTGGCACTGTCATTTCCACATTATACATTATAAAAAGCTTGAGCTACAAGATTTTATGGCTAAGACTATTCATGACCTAACTGCTACC